>NC_133481.1:3124186-3374527 GCF_025370935.1 Choristoneura fumiferana
TTCAGTTTAGAGTTTTCTAATGAAATTTGCGAAATTAATCAGGTTGCCAAACGTTATTTGCGAAATGAACGGATACCGTCACAGAAATCCTCATTGGTCCCTCTAAATATTATATATTTCTCAGATATCGGTAGTTTACTTATTTCATTGTCACCCTACACTGTCATTTTAAATGATAGATGCGAGATTTTGCCGCTACCACCACTGACATTTACCGGTCGCTGAGGCGCCACTGTCGCTACACCTCGAAAGAATTATTATAAAACAATATTAGTACCAATTTTGGCCGCCGAATGACTTAACTTTGCGTTTTGCCGGTCAATTGCGGCAGCAGAGGGTTCAAAGCTGGGCCTGCACGTCTGAATTTTTTGAAATTCATAATATTCGAAATTACGTTTATTTCCGTGATTACCCCTATCTCGCCTGATGTTAAGTGCAGATGAGTCCAAAGGTGTATACATCTCACTGGCTCAGTAACAGCCTATTCACTCTAGCCTTCGGGCCATCAAAATCAGTTCAGCTATTTTTGAGATATTGTGCTCTGAAATGACAATGTTGGGGATTTTTCAATTTATCTAACTTGATTAGAGTTAAAACGATTTAACGTGGTCCAACATTTAGGTCTGCCCAAATGTATACAGTCGAGGTCGAGATGTCTTTACATTTAGGGGCTGTTTCACCATCCATTGATTAGTGTTAACTGACGGTTAAATGTGATGCCTTCTCCGTCTATTCGAACAAAACAAATAGAGACGGCATCACATTTAACCGTCAGTTAACACTAATCAATGGATTGTGAAACATCCCAATAACCTCTTAAGTGCCCGTGTACTTCACGAAGTACAAATCCATTGAGAATAACTGCCGAATGTACTTGGTGGATTACAATTTTTTCAATGAAATATGAATTTCAAATTTAAGTGAATTTCTATGTGTATGATCCGAGTTGGTCGAAATAAATTTATTATTATTATTATTATTATTATTATTAAGTACCTACGTAATTTTCAAAATCATAACACTTAGAATTCTCGCCTTGGTCTATAGAACTATGTATGATAAAAAAAAGTCAGGACTTACGAGTTTAAGTACTTTGTCACTGTAGGTGCATAGCTACCACATCACCTGACAATTGTATACAAAAGTTGAACATCAAGTGACAACGACAAGGTAGTAAGTGTAAAGACATCGTTGACAGGGGCGTAGCTAGGTAACCTAGGGCCCTGAGGCAAATAAAAAAATGGGGCCCACTGCTATCAAAACTGGTAAGGTTTTTTGAAGTAAAATCATTATATATACAAATACTTTAAAATGCTAAGCAACTTTATCATCAGTTATAAAGCAGAATTTCGAGGGCCCCCTGAGCTTGAGGGCCCCGGGGCACTGCCCCGCCTAGCCCCTTGGTAGCTACGCCACTGATCGTTGACCTCCATTGTACACGGGAAAGGCGTCATCATCATCATCATCCCAGCCTATATACGTCCCACTGCAGGGCACAGGCCTCCCCTCAGAATGAGAGGGCTTCAGGGCAAAAGGCGTCATACTTACAAAGAACCCCGCTACCTTGTTTAATGGAACCCGCGTAAAATTAACACCGACCGAATTCTCACACATATCGTAACTTATTTTTACTCGCGGCGCATCATGGAAATGATTGGACGGGTTTATGCAGCATCGTAAAAACTTTATACGCACACCTGAGGTCGGCACTCCATCCGCACACGGCTGTTTATGCTCTGAATATTGCATAACACCTTTTTTTGGGGTTCCTTCCAGTTGCTTTTTGCTAAGGAATTTTTCGGTGTTAAAAGGCTGGTCAGACGGTAGGGGGGAAACCTGGATTATACTACAAAGTGCAAAATTCGAACTTCGTATCTTGCCGTCCCGTTGGCGCTAATATTTGTTAGAAGAGGTTTTAAGCAAACACTTCTACTCTATAACAATACTGGCTGTAACCCTGTCTATTTGATTTGTTATTATCATTGTTGATTGTCAATATAAAATTTTACCTCAACATGGTAGCAGATGCGTATCGAAAAGTATTTTAAAATAAAATATTTGTGATGTTATATTTCTAATGAGCGAAACATAATTATTTATCGAAGAATAATTAATAACAATTTTCACAAGTTTTTTTCTAACAAGGCCTGTCAAAATGTCAACTTCATCAACGAGCTGCAAAATTGATATCGGTCGTTTAGAAGGAAAAGAAAATTGGTCTACATGGCGCTGCAAGGTACTGTTATTGCTAAGAGGAACGCCTGGCGGATTAGACGCTATCAACGGCAACCTAAAGCCACCTACGCACCCAGATGCAGCAGCGAACCCGGCAGCCATGGTTTCTTATCAACAAGCTCTACAAGACTATAACGAAAAAGATAGCGCCGCAATGCTTATTTTAATGGCTAATATGTCAGATGTTACTCTACAAAAAGTAATGAGGCTAACAAGTGCGAAACAGATTTGGGATGAATTACACACTCTGTTCGACGGCACATCTGAGGATAAAAGCTATAACCTTTGCTACAGCTTCTTCAGTTATCGCAAAGATCCCCTACATGACATGTCCATGCACATATCCAAATTGAAAAATATATGGCATGAATTAAAGGTTGAGCTACAAAAGGATGAAGCTAAGTATGATCTTCCAGAGATTTTAATCATATGCAAGATTTTAGAAACGCTACCCGATGATAGTTACTTCCCGTTCAAATCAAGTTGGATGCTCATGTCTAAAAAGGATCGCAACATTGAGAATTTGACTGCTCAAATTTGTAGTTACGAAAGATCATTGGCGAATAAAGAAGAGGAACCTGACGCTCAAGCGCTAGTAGTACAGAACTTGAGTCATAAAACAAAGAAAAAATGCGGATATTGTAAACTGTTGGGCCATAAAGTCAAGAATTGTCGTAAATGGATCTCGGATGGGAAACCTCCTAAAGAAACAAAACCATCTACATCTACAAGTCAAGCTAACAATAAAAACTTAAACCTGACTCTAATGCAAGTTGAGACTAATGAAGCAGTAACCACCTTTGAAGATCCTGACAACTGGTACGTTGATAATGGTGCCACAAGTCACGTCACCGGTCAATCTGACGTATTCTCCAGTTTTGAACATTTCACCAAGAATCAAATGGTCACTACTGCAAACGGGTCTACAACAGAAGCTATTGGAAAAGGAACAGTTGAATTGATAGCAAACGTTCATGGTCGACAAGAACGCATCACCCTATGCGATGTATGGTATGTTCCCGCAATAAAGAGAAACTTATTTTCCGTTCTTGCCGCACAAGATAAACTTGAAAACAGTGTCTTCAAATCTGAAAGAGAATCTTGTCAACTGATAAATAATGGAAAGGTTAACTTGATTGGCACACGAGTCAAAAATGGAGGCCTCTATAAGCTGAAAGTTCAAACTTTAAAAAATCAAACTCCAGAATTGAGTACCCTGTCAACAGAAAACACTTTGCAACTTTATCACGAAAGATTTGCTCATCAGAGTAAAAGGCATGTCAAACAAGTGATTGAAAGGGAACTTGGTATCAAAGTTAAACTCGATTCTGAATTATGCACAGGATGTGTATATGGAAAAACACACCGTCATAAATTTGGAACAAGAGAAAGAGCTAAAGAACAAGGAGAGATAATACACACGGATGTGTGTGGTCCATTTCCAAATTCATTCACAAAACTTCGCTACTTTGTACTGTTTAAAGATGACTACAGCAACTTCCGTCATGTTTACTTCATCAAGCACAAATCTGAAGTCAAAGATAAGCTCGTGCAAATGATCAAAGAAGCACAGACTGCTGGTCATACTATAAAAACAATACTCAGCGACAATGGTGGAGAATTCAAAAACGAAGCTATCGAGAAAATACTCCACTCTCATGGTATTCAGCACCGGTTTACAATGCCCTACACCCCTGAGCAAAACGGATCTAGTGAAAGGGAAAATAGAACTCTCGTAGAAGCTGCTCGCACCATGATGCATGCTCACGAAGAACTCCCACTTGCCTGTTGGCCAGAGCTTGTTAACACGGCTGCATACATCCTGAACAGGACTGGGCCTACTTCTGAAAAAGGAAAGTCACCATCTGAACTTTGGTTTGGAAAGAAACCCTCCATAAAACATTTAAGGGTTATTGGTACAGAATGTTATGCACATATTCCAAAACAAAAGCGAACAAAAATGTCCAAGAAAGCTCAAAAATGTATTTTGATTGGGTATGATGGTGATGATGGCTATCGGTTATTGGGTTTTGATAAGAACAACCAACCGATATTGATCCGTTCAAGAGATGTAACGTTCAAGGAATCGTTGATTAAATCGGTAGGATTAGAATCTGATATATCTGAAGAGGATGCACGAACTACGACTGAAATCGAACTTAACTTCCGAAAGAATGAACAAAATCATCCAATGTTTGAAGCAAGGGAGGATATAGCACAAAGCGATAGAGTATTGCCCCAAACATCAAATGATTTAAGTCAAGAAGATGAAGAAGAAGATCCCAAAGATTCGTCTCCCGAGCCAGATGAATGTCGAATAAATTATTCAGACGAAGATCATGATGACGTCCCTGATACCAGAACTCTTCGCGACAGATCCACACTGCGACTTCCAAGTAGATATGACGACTTTATTGTCTCGACTATATTAAATGACGAGCATGAACCCACCACATATAAAGACGCCATGAAAAGTCAGCAGAAAACTGAATGGATGAAAGCAATGAATAGCGAAATTAAATCTTTAAATGACAACAAGACTTGGATCTTGGTAGATCGCCCAAAAGACAGAAAACTAATTTCTTGTAAGTGGGTTTACAAAAAGAAAGTTAATGCCGATGGAAGTCTCGATAAGTACAAAGCTCGACTCGTAGCAAGAGGTTACACGCAAGAAAAAGGAATTGATTATGACGAAACATTTAGTCCAGTTGCTAAAATGGCTACAATCAGATCAATCCTAAGTATTGCAGCTAACGAAGGACTATCTCTCATGCAATTCGATGTAGCCACTGCCTTCCTTAATGGCTCAATAAACGAAGACGTCTACATGAGTCAACCAGAAGGGTTCAGTGATGGCACAAACAAAGTCTGCAAATTGAAGAGGAGTCTTTATGGTCTCAAACAAGCTCCACGATGCTGGAATAAATGTATTGTTGACTATTTAAAATCAATCGGATTTAAACAATGTGACACAGATCCATGTTTATTTATTCGACAAACGAATGGAAATAAAATCATAATCGGACTTTACGTTGATGACGGTTTAATAGCCTCAACGAATCCAAAGGAATCTGAAAAGTTTTTGGCTGAATTGAAAAGAAGGTTCAAGATAACCACAAAGCCAGCTTCCTACTTCTTGGACTAGAAATCTTCAACGATAAAGATGGTTCCATTAAAGTGTCTCAAAAACACTATACAAACAAGCTTCTAGAGAGATTTAAAATGAGTGACTGCAAGGCTATCAGTACACCAATTATTAAAGAAGCACAACCAGATACGGAAACGGAGAAGGAAGTAAAGTTCCCTACCGCGAAGCTGTCGGTGCACTGGCATACCTCCAGACAGGAACCAGACCAGACATATCGTACGCCGTAAGCGTCGTATCCAGAACACTAGACAATCCATCTAATGAAGACGTTCTCAAAGTTAAACGAATTTTCGTTACCTGAAAGGAACTATCGATTCAGGGATTGTTTACAAAAAAGGACACAAACCCGGAGTGTTGGAATGTTATAGCGACTCCGATCACGGCGGAGACACAAATACAGGACGTTCTACATCTGGAATTTTGTGCATCTATGCAGGAGGTGTGATCTCTTGGCAAGTCGCAGACAAACATCTGTAGCGATCTCGAGCACAGAAGCTGAATTAGTTGCGGCTAGTGAAGCAGGACGTGAAATAGTTTGGCTGAGAAGACTGTTCAATGAAATAACCATACTGAAAGATATCCCAACTCTACAAATTGACAATGATGCAGTTATAAAGCTTGCACAAAACCCAGAAATGCACAGAAGAACGAAGCACATTGCGATAAGGCATTTTATGTCAGAGAACTTGTAACAGACAAAGAGCTGCAAGTTAAATATGTTCCCACAGAATATCAATGTGCAGATATTTCACAAAAGCTGTTTTAAGCCTAGATTGGCATTTATTAGTGGGTTAATTGGCCTAACACTGTAGATAGAGTTTGCCAAAAGGGAGGATGTTAGAAGAGGTTTTAAGCAAACACTTCTACTCTATAACAATACTGGCTGTAACCCTGTCTATTTGATTTGTTATTATCATTGTTGATTGTCAATATAAAATTTTACCTCAACAATATTATTTAACACGAGAGTGAGAGGGACGGGACGATACGAACTTCGATTTCGATTATCGATTTCGGCGACAGGCCTCATATTGATCCGCAACGTGTCTCGAGCGTATGCCTCAGAGCGAGTAGCCTCAAACTGAGGCTGTTTGCTTCAGGTCGAGGCAGCTCTGCCTGATGCTGCTCTAATGAATTAGGGTCCATATCGGCTCGCATACTTACTGAAAGTCCAAATTTAATATTTGTCAGAATGATCGTTTGTCATAACTGTTTTCTCACTGAATCCAATAATTATTCAGAATTGTTATAAAACAAACCTAACCTAACCTATAGTTTTCTATAGTATGACCATTTAAAAATTTCAGAAAAATTTAAGGTTTTATTGGGAAAAAAATTATGACAAACGATGATTCGGACAAAAATTACGGTATGACTAGCGAAGAGTATGCGAACTTTGGCGCTCCCAATGAATTAGCGCTGCTCGTACTATTTTTCAATAGGCGTGCCGGGTGACACTCTTTCCCGGCCAAGATAATACCGACATGGAAATACCGGCCCTGTTTTTTGTGTACATGCCCATAGAAACTGACAGGATCTTCTATAGGCGTGTACACGAAAAACGGGGTCTGTATTTCCATCCCGGTATTATTTGGGCCGGGAAAGAGTGTCACCCGGCGTGCCGTGCACTTGGTCCCTGCAAACCGCAACAGCTAGTGAAGGCCCTAAAATAAACACTGTGAGAAAACGTGAACGGAGACTGAATTTTCTTGATCCGTTTAAAACGTTATTGAGTGATTTTACTGTGTTTATTATTATACTTTAAAGCTTCCTTTAAAATTTACCCTCTTGCTGTAACTCGCTTATTTAACCTTTCGACGGGCACTTTACATACACAGAGATTGTTGTTCTTCCATCTACAACAGTACATGTGGCTCTTTGGATGTGAAGCTGCGGCTGTTTAGTTCCAAACTTTATTTATACAAGTACTTGTATTGTTGGCAAGAAAAAAAATTGTGGCTCTTTAAAAACTTTGAAATTTTAATTGTAATTTTTGACTCTTCCAACTCAAAAGGTTGCCGACCCCTGGTCTGCAATAGTATACACTCCATAGTTGAAAATTAGTCTAGCAGTAGCTTTATTCAATGTGTGTTGTGTTTCATTTATAACCTTTTATTACTTTTATGTGACAGATAAATGTGATGCCGTCTCTGTTTATTCAGACAAAACAAACAGAGGCGGCATCACAATATCAGGCACATAAAATGTATCAAAGCTTGGCGAATCAGGTCTTTAGTGAGATTACATCCAACTTGTGAATTGAGAACTACTATTAGCGCAATAAAACAAGCTTTTGATTCAAAAATAGGAATGTATTTAACGTAATACAAAACAACAACAGATTAAAAGATTAGAGTTCAACATACTTTCTATACATTATAAAAAACCTGAATTACAATAAATATTTCAAACGTCTCGCGATTAGGTTATTCTTAACATGTTTTCTACGGGACGCAGAACGCAACAACCTTTAATAAGCTATTCATTCTTAGACTTCATGTCGAAACTTTAAACTTAATCGCGAATCAAAAAATGTTTAATAAAATACGTACCTATATACCAAGCGAGTTCGAGCAGTCCGTGCAATGTATGCAGCGTGATATTTCGTGATACCACACACAGACACACAGACAAGGTGTAGTTAATGTACGACTTGTTAATGCACGATTACATAATGCACGGCCTGATAATCCGTGCTTATGTGCACGGATACGGTATTTGACAACTCCTGATTTTGCCATATCTTAATATTATTATGAAAATATAGATATAAAGATAGTGTTTAGCGAAGAGAAAATTTAAATCGGTTGAAAATTGGATTTTTTCAAACCTTTATAACTTTGTTATTTGTAAAGGTAGCTTAAAAATTGTTTTTCTATTCGATAGCAGGCATTGTGTAGTTTTAATTTATAAAACATATACAAAATAGTCAAATACCGTTATCATGTCGTGCATTATCACCCCGTACCAAACTAGCAGGGAACAATATGTCGCGCAATAATGTACGACGTGTTAATCCGAAGCATTATGTCTTCCGATTATCATGCCTTACGATTTCCGTGATTGAAATAAAAAAAAACCTAACGAAGGGCGAGAGCGGCGAGCCTTCAACTAACCCGGCCGGGTCGGTTCTGCTCCGACTATATTTCACTCCTGGCTCGCTCGATCCGCGGCGAAAAATGTCTATCATTGGAATCGATTGGATTCAGATTATCACGTCGTACATTATCACTACATACATTACAAAGCGCGCAATATTTTTACCCTGATAATGCGCGATCATGAATAATTACGGCATGATAATGGAAGCAATAATGCTTCGGATTATCACGTCGTACATTATTGCGCGTACATTCCGAGTTGTACATTATTGTTTCCCCACAGACACACAGACACACACACACAGACACACACACACACACAAACACACACGCACGCACGCACGCACGCACGCACTCAACACCTGTGATTTACTCGCATTACAACACAGATCTAGTTAGTAGCACTTTCATGTATGTAGCCAGGACATACGGGTTTTCCATCCAGTGTAACCGAAACACTTTTTCATTTTCTTTTTTCAACTGTTCATTTTTTTTTCTTTGTGGCAATAAATGATTTCTTTCTTTTTTCATTTCTATATCTTAGGAAGACAAATAACGTAAAGACTACACAGTACTAAGTCATAGAGTAACCATAGACGCTGAATAATACTTTTTATTACATTACTATCACATTATCATATATTTAAAATCAAATACCCACTCAGCTGCTCGCGTGAAAAAAAAGGCCATGAATTGCTCTTGCCTTGCGCTGCAACAGCGACGCAGTGTATGTCTGGCAACCACAGTTGCCAGAAGCATTTTGCTAAAATATATTAGGCAACCGTAGTTGCTCAAAGCACGTGAGTGGCTAAACAATTTATTCTGCATATTTCAGCATTTGACAGAAAACCTGAGCAAATGCTTTCAGGATTTTTTCTTTATGGTCAAAGGAGGGACTAAACTTTTCGTCAAAAATGATCAAAAAAAAATCAAGTAGTGTTCAGTGAAACTAACAAAATGTGGTGAAATACTCTGGATGATTTTTGAGAAACCTTGTATAAAGAGTAAAAAAAAAAATTCAAAAAATAAATAATAAATTTGCAAGAAATAAATTAACAGCCCTGGTTCTCTAAGTTATCGAAATTATTATTTTTTTACTACAAGCTTTATAGTTAAGGAAAACATCGTGAGTAAATCTGTACAAACCTACGAACCTACAACAGAGGTTTTTCCGAACCGGTGGTAGATTATTTAGACATTCATAAGCTCGTCATAGCCTATATAAATTGAATAAATAAAGCCTAAATGATATTTTGACTTTGGCTTTGACTTTGAAACCATTCATGGTGTGTGTTAAGTTTGTAATCCACAATTTGCACTAACCGATTCGGATAATTGTTTTTTTGTATATACTTCCAGTTTGGTCCCATTTAAATGTGAAGAAAAAATACCATCCCTAAATACAGCCAACATCATAAATACACTTATCAATTTTCTACCTTGACATTTTCATAGTCAAAATACACACAATTCAATTTGACACTTTATACTTGTCATTTTCAGTCGATACACAATTTCGTACGGCTTTTCAAACATGACGTTAAAATGACAAGGCACAAAAGTGTTCACTTATTTATGACGTTGACTGTACGTTTTAGGTTATTTTAGTTTAAATTATATGATCTTAGGTGTATTATTGATTTATAGATTTCTTTAACCTTCATTACCACCGTCATTATCAGCCGGAAGACGTCCACTGCTGAACAAAGGCTTCCCCCTTAGAACGCCACAATGGACAACTCGCCACTTGCATCCACCGGTTGCTCGCAACTCTTACGATGACGCCGCTCGAGTTCTCTCTTCTTTAACCTTATCTTCTTTCATTTTAAAAATACAAGACTACAGCTCAACGCGTGGCGTTGATAGTACAAGGTTCTTCTCGTGCTTAGTGAAGTGCAACACCGCGGCTATAGCGTTGAGCATGTGCGAGCGATCGTCGAAGTTCGTCGACGTAAGGTACGACAACACCACGTTCTTTAGATATTCGAGATTCGCCCCTTCGCGAGACTGGATTCTTCTTAATCTGGAATGGAGTGTCTTTGTTTATGAGTTCGTCGTTCTGAGGCTTTATGTCTAACATACTTGAAATCACAATCGTTTTCGCCACTTCTTCTATTACATGGCATAAGATAAGGGTAGAAAGAGATGATGAATGCGACTGCGGTCGTCAGCGCTTCAGTCTATACGGCATTTGGTACAAGTACGATAATGAGGGCTATCGTTTTTTGTCTCACTAGATACCGCACTGTTGCGTGAGGTTTTTAAGTATGGCTTTCAGTTTTAAAAAAAAGTTTAGACTGTACCATAAAAATATCGAGCATGCAGTTGTTGCATAGTCCCCGTTTTGTTCGGAAAAAAGGGAGGACAAAGGTTTCTGAAAGACAAAACTGTCTCGAAACACCGACATTCAGAACGCATTTTGCCATAATTAATTTCAGATATATGCAAAATATTTACCAATTATTCTAATTATAAATAAACCCGCGTAGCTCAAGAGATTTGACATTTGAGACCTCACGCTACACTAGCGCCTCTAGTGGCGAATTCATACGCGATAGCCCTCATTGTTAAGACAAGGCATTCAATTTTTTGCCTACTTTTAGGGCGGCCACATACACTCGGAATTCCGTTTCGGAATTTCGATTTGAAATATCGATTCGGGATTCCGTAAATACATGACACACAGACCGCACAAGCCACCATGCGGAATTCCGAATCAAGAGAAAACTTCGAACGGAAAACTACTGTATGTATGTGGTAGATCCATAGATTTGTATGGATTTACTGCGTTCGATATCCAAAATCGATATTTTAGCCCTTAGACGTCCGACGCAAAAAGAGAGTTGGTGTTATAAGTTTGACACCAATGTCTGTCCATCTATCAGTCTGAGGCATCGAGCTCTCAAACAGACGGAGATAGAGAACTTGAGAGAGAAGATTGAGATATTGAACATTGAAATGACAGCTTCGGGGAAATTCAACCATTCTAAGTTGGTTATTGTTTGCTTTTTATCCCTATGCGGGTGGCAGAAGTGGTAGGCGTGGCGTGGTAATGATTTCGAATGCCTCGTCTTAAAATAGCAAATAGTATTTTTTAAATTACCTGTCAATTTCTTCTTTCAGTGTCCTTACAACTTCTTTAAACCGCTCCTTCTCTATGGTAGCCTCACGTTGGTGATCCCTAAAAATAAAACACAAACAATGTATGGGAGCCAGCGCTAGTTGTCATATATTGGTAATTGGTAAGCAAGGCACGATCGTTGTGAGCACCGCTCTCTGATAAGTACCTGGTATTTCATGCGACAGATACTTGTGTGTGATGCCATCCCTGTTTAGTTTATTCGAATAAACAGGGACGGCATCATAAATATATGTGCAGGTACATAAATGTAACAAATAAAATATGGGATGATTGACCTAGTCCCATCTAAGCATACAAGAACTAAGAGAACGAATAAACATCCGAGTCAGAGTCACGCTTCTACGCTGTTAACAATAAAGTCGTGTTCAGATATTTTTGATCAAATTTTTGCTCACAAGTTTATGAACTCGACTGTACAAATGCGATCGTGCCCAAGGAGCGACTACATTTAAAAATTCCGTTAAAAAAACTTGTACAGGTTCGTTCAGTCAAAGTAACCCACCAAAACGTGATGCACCTTCAGAAATATTCCGTAATAATTGGAAGACAACCTGTATACAGTGTTAAGTACCTGAACTGTCCCTCAAGGATATGTTTCTCTTTCCTGAGCTGTGATATGTCGAGATCCTTTCTGGCCAACTCGTGCGCATAGTGGAGCATATGCGGCGGTGCCATCACGTCCTGCAAACATTACACTCATTCAGAGATCTCTTGGGAATAGCAGGATAAAAAGTAAATAAGTATCGTTTTACCACAGGTCTGACACACACACACAGACAGACAGACATACCCACGCTAAAGTTGATTATCGAAGACATGTCAGAAAACAATGTCGATAAGACGTGTCTATCAACCTTAAAATTCAGTTTCATCGACATATTAATTTGATAGGAAGGTGTTTAAAAATTGTCAGAGCATTTATTTGGGTACTTAACTCGCCGAGAGCCGTGCGGCCTCGTATTTTAACCTATATTCTCTCAAGCAGAGAAGCTCAAATTTGGGCCCCGCAAAGGCTAGATCTAGCGGCTAGAATGATGATTACCTAACTCGCGCTTCTCTCACTCTCCAGGATGCCTAATTCAATCAACACTACTACTGGGAATCACTGCTTGGTGGCAGGATTGGCGAGTAAGACGGTGCAAGCATTCCAGGCGGACCTTGCTCAGGTCCTACCCGCAAAACTTAAGCAATAGCAGTTGAACCTCACCGTCAACAACCCATGTCCTTCCTTATAATTCTCCACGCTGACTTTCCTGGAGCGGTCATTCTTGGCGCGTATGTAGCTGTCAGTCTCGTCCAGTAACGCCGCGTATCGGTCCCGCTGGGTGACCACTTGCTTTTCCAAGCTCTGGATACGAGTCTTCAGATCAGCAACTATTTCCTTGTGGTAGTCTTGTTGGGTTTTCAGTTTCTGCGAAAGAATCCAACAAAAACATTTTCATGTAAAATGTTGCCAAGACGAGACTATGGCTTGCACTGCAAAAATAGCCAAACCAAGCTTCTATTCTAACACTATTTATTCAAACTCTACAAGCCTTAACTTCACGAACTCTACACCTTGGTAAAAATATGTGGTTTTCGTTACTACAAGAACTAAGTATTATTTTATAACAGAAAAGTAATGAACAGTGAATAAACTTTTCATCTTACACCCATATGAAGGTAGCAAAATAAGTTGGGGTTGGGAATCGAATCCAATTCCTCAACATGATGCCTACTATACCACATACACTAATACAAGAGATGAGTAATATTAAAGTATGGGTCCTTTCTCTATTTTAGGGCAGTGTATAACTACAGTTTGAAAAATATACTGTACCTCTTCGCAAGCTTTTACTGTATCTGCTTTATCCAACCTTTCGTCTTCCAGCATCATTCCGTAAGTCTCCAACTTCTCCTTCAGCAACAGTCTCTCACTCTTCAAATTAGCTATCTCGTTCTTCACATCCCCACTCTCATCCTTTTTGACATTCTGCGCTTTATACTTCTCAAATTCCAGCTTCAGATTTTCAAACTCCTCTATACACTTGGTGTGTACGTTTTCGTAGCCGTCCATTTTGAAAATGGATGTCAAGTCGATGGGTTCCCTAGTTTCTCGTTTTCGGCCACTAACTCCTTTTTGAGGATGTGTATTTTGTCTATTAAGGTCTGTAGGTATTCACTGTCTGCTAGTTTCTCGTTGTCAGTCTCACTTTTTTGTTGAGGCTCTTCTGAAATTATAGAAGTGGGGTATTGATTTGAATTGGTCACAAGTAGATTCCGCAGTCTTGTAGTTAGGTATTATGTCACAATAGATTAGTTTGAGGAAGATTGCCAGATACTACAAGGCACAACGGCTTAGATGGGTGACAGGGCTGTTAGGACAATTTTATTTATTTATTTGTTTAGGAACGTTATTGTTTAAAAAATGGTTATAAGCGGTTATGGTTAAGCGCCGTAAAAAGGGCACATCCGCCGGATAGCCATTTAAAATATTTGAATGTATGTTTGTTTGTATGTCGTACAAACGCAGCTTGCCGTATAAAAGGTTACTAGTGTGTTGATATGGACCTCCGCAATGTAACGCCTAAATCAACTAAATCTTCTTACCACTAGCAACACTGGCACGTATCTCCCCAACCAGCTTTCCATTCATGGCGTCCTGCAACTGCTGTATGAGTTGTTGGTCGCGCCGCCTCCTCGCATCATACTCCCCGACGGTGGCAGACAGCTCAGCCACTCTGCCTTCTAGCAGAGCTACCCTCTCTTCTTGGCGTGCGCAGATTTTTCGAGCGGATTCCTCTGCACGTTTCACTTTGATTTGCTCCTGGTTTGCAGAATGGGTTGATTAGGAATGGTGTGCAGTCACAGAAATCTAAACAAATACGTTCCTAATATAAATGACAGTAATGCCTTCATCCTGAGATATTTATATTTATTAATAAAAAACTTTACGTTACTGAACAAAGCTCTACACTACTAGTCGCTTTTTACTTTTAAATTTTCACAAAGTTTTTTAATGCAGTCGGTTTTTTACTTAATTCTTGTTCAAATTTAAACACGACCAAACGGAAAATTAAATATTCATTTTCCAAATTGGCTTGGTTGGTGACTTCTGATGCAACCGTCTCTGTCCCGTTGAGTCTCCACTGTCCATGCCTCCGCTCGCTGCAACATTCTGCGCCGCTACCAAAGAACTACTCAAGTCGTGGACCCGCTTCTCTAACCTATTTGAGTTGCTTCCTGTTACCTCTCTGATAGCGACTGAGTGCGACTGCTCGACCAAAGCCAGCTTGTTCTGTAGCCGCACCAGCAGAGCCGGAGTCTCCACTGTCCGCGCCTCCGCTCGCTGCAACCGTCTCTGCGCCGCTTCCAAAGAACTACTCAAGTCGCGGACACGCTTCTCTAATTCCGCTTGAGACGCTAACAAAATAAATAACAAATTATGGCAAAAGATATATTAAGTGGTCTATTTAGTTGAGTGGTGGTGAAAAAGGGGGAGAAACAAAACTTACATTGAGCTTCGGTTGAGAGTCCAACTTTGTCTTCTAGCTTCTCTTTGGATTTTCTTTCCGTATTGATTTTGATATGTAATTCTCTGTAAATAATTAAATGATAGAACTTCATTTTAGAACTTTACAAAGATGTTTATTGGCACTAAATAATATGTAAAAAATACTTACTTCAACATGGCAGCATGATCAGCTCTCTCGTTCTCTCTTTCCTGGATTTCATATGCTATCTTTGCTTTCAGGTTATTGACTTCTGCTTGATGCTGTTGGATCATTGCTTTTGTTTCCTCTCTTAGAGTGTAGATCATGTTTTCATACTGGAGAGAACATTAGACAAGTTTTTATTAAAAGAAAACTTGGTTCCGTCGCGTACGGACCCGTTCGCAGATCATCCTGTTATCACATCGACTGCAAAAGAGACGATATGACAACTCGGGCTGATTTGCTAACGGCAGGAATTATGAACGAGTCCCTTATGCGAACAGGAAGAGTTGCGATCCGGACGAGTCGCGAAAGGCTACTAGAAATAAGGGACAAAAGTAGTTTTCATTTTTAAAAGCTTTATTAACTTGCAATGTATGTTCAATGTATGTACCTATATGTATGGCTCAAATCTTGCAAGTTAAATTTGACCCACTTATAGTTGTCGGATTGCCTTGAAATTTGGCATACTTATGTAAATTGCGTGACAATACAATAATCTGGTAGTGACATCCTGGTAGTCCGGCCAGGATGGTCTCCGCAGGACGGAACTCTTCAACGATCAATGGCATCGACTTGATGTTTGGTATGCATATGTAGTTTGGGTAACAATGCAAGTACAGTCAACAAAAAGTACAGTCAGCAAAAAAAGCTTGTATTAAAAATTAAATTTTTGCCGCGATACGCGCTTGCGGCAAATTCACTGCTTACTCAAAGTCAAAAGTCAAAATACTTATATCTTTTCTTTATTCACTTAATATGAATGACAAAAAAAATCTACCAACCGGTTCAGAAAAACCTCTGTTGAGAAGAATCCGACAAGAAACTCAACAAGGTATTTTTTTTAAACAGATTTACAATCTTATTAGTTAAATGATATCTATACAGCACAAGTATTTAACACAACTTTATTTTTAACACAGAAGGTTCGCTATTTGAATAAAGGGATCGCCAATATGGATCAGAATTATTTCCAAATATCCCTGTCCATGATATAAAAAAAAAATATATAATATGCCTGAGATATTAATGTCTTCTTGACAATAGCTCTGAATTTTGTATCCTGTACTAGCGGGAAATTTAGTATGGCGTTCCAGCTCTAGACGCGGCAAACTCGCAGCTCGCAGCGCGTTTGCCTCGCTTTCAACTCGCCCGCAAATCGCAAGTGTGATAAGCCTCTTACCACGTCAAAATTTACCTATGGCTAGCAACAGTAATGTAACAACTCACAAGACACTTTTGACACACATGCCCATAGCAAACAATCAATAATATTTCATACCTTTTCTCTTGTAACCTTCTTGTCGGCTTGGAAAGCCTCTTCCATTCGAGATTTCTCTGCCGTTAGAGTTGATAGAGACTCTGTGAGAGCTGCCACAGAGTCATCAGTCACTGTGGGAAACACAAAGCTTTGTATATTTCACAAACTAGCGTTTAAGCGTGGCTTTACTCACATTAACCATTAGACTTTTTTTATTTATTTATTTGGCATCTGAATGTCTCTGCATGGAAATAATTTGGTATAACAGTATGGGATCTATTATTAATGGATGAACTGGTAAATTTAATTTCTTCTCCCTACTATGGCTATGGCTACATGCCATAAAGTAAATAGATTAATTTTGAAGGTAGTTTTAAGTGGCGGTTAAAGTTTGTAAAATATTTGTGGTTAGTTTGTTCAAGAAAATAAATTTGCTACTTGGGGACTTACAAGACAAAATTAAATGTTTGTTTTAGTTCGTAAGTCTAACATCTGGTAGCATGGTAAACAGTTATCTTGCTCTGAGGATGAACTTTGGTTGAGTTCGAAACGCGTTAGTGTAGTGTGGTGGTGGTGGATAGGGATATGAATTCTTTGTAAAGTTGCAGGTGGGTCAAAAAACTTTTAAGTGTTGTTGTTCTGTCTTGTGATTCAGGAACCAACAGTGATACAGGTTTTGAACATGAAACTACCGTAATACAGGTGCTTAAAAAAAATATTTATCTGTTATGTATCTTTACTGAACAATGAGCAATGAAGAGATTGACTTAATATAACAGCCACAACAGTTTTGATGGGTTTGTACCCCATGAAACCATATTTTTAATGAGTGACTCAAGAGACATAAGTTGATTGACCTCAGGTACTGTTGTGGTATGTTTGGTATTCAAGTCTTAATAGTTGTAGTCTACCTCCTTCGCTGGTGCTTTCTGTTTTGTTTAAGGCTTTGAGACTAACTTCCAAAGCTTCCTTCTCCTTCGCCAATCCTTTGTAAGCAGCAACAACATCTATAAGGAGAAAAAACTTCAAACTTTAACTTCTTGTAGGGTTGTTATCTAAACTCTTTGATGTTCATCACAATCACCATTTCTATTACGTTGAACTCAGCTCAGAGAGAGTTAAATGGGTCAATCAACATTTTAGTGTTGTTATTCTGTCCCGTGACCTAAGTGACACCAGTCATACACTTTTTTAGAAAAATGTTTGCAATATATACCAGGGATGTAACAAATGTGGTTTTATCGGAACCTAAAGCGGAACCAGATGTTTTCGATTTAGTTTATCAGAACCAGAAACGGAATCGGAACCGAAAACAGAACCGGAACGAGAGCCTGAGTGATAGGTGGACGAGATATTAAGGGTAGGTCTACTAAACCTGAGAGTCTATTGCGTAACGTGTCTGACACTCGCGACCACAATCAAGTAATAGTTTTCAAATACAAAAACTGTCATAAAATTGTGATTGCAAGTGTCAGAAACGTTACATAATTTAGCCTTCTGTTTGTTTTTGATCTACGGGTCTCATGTCCAGTTGCCGCGGTAAGCATTGACACCTGATATAACTTCCATTTCAAAAGTAACGGAACCGGAACAGAAAACGATGTTTAATATAAAACGTAAGTTCCGACTAAATGGAAATAGAATCGGAACTCCGTAACATCCCTGATATATACTACAGATCTATTGAATAATGTATTGCCATGTATTTTGTCCGAAAAGTTCGTTTTTATCTTGCTTTCTCAACTAACTTACTGAAGTTTACTGAACCCCCACTGAGAAGCAAGATAAATACGAACTTATCCAAAAAAAAAGGGAAAAACATTGTTCACTAGATCTGTACTTGCATGCTTAGGAGATGAGCTACAAAGGAGCCTTAAAACTGCCACAAATCATTACTTTTAGTGGATTTGGACCCCATTAAATCATACTTTTATTAAGTGACTCAGGAGACATTACAATGGCAACCAGATACAATAAAAAGTTAACTGACCCAAATGTATAATTAGTTTTCTTTTGCTTCCCACAATGCTAACATAGTATCATTTCGTTTTGTCATATCGTGTCGTCATAGTTTCGTCCGCTCAGCTGTTTTCACTAAAGATGTGCTGTGCGAGGATAGGTAAATGAAGTGTTTCTATTGGTTCGTGAAAAACATTCCTCGCAACACATCGTCACATATCTTTGGTGGAAATGCAGCCTTATGGTTCCTTATTCATCATCATCATCTCATGGTTCTATCACTAATGATGAAAAACAGGGAAATATACGTACCTCTAAGTCTTGATTCATAGCGTTTAATCTGATCCGCTTGCTTAGTTATAGTAGATATTAACTCCTGTTTTGATAACGACTCCATCGTGAATTATACGATCAACATACGGAAACTTTGTAAGTGATATTATCATTCAAAGCATTGACATCTATGTGCCGTAAGGTCCATAGATGTCGATAATTCAAAGCCACCCAGAAATTAGGTTAAATAGTGTTGAGTTGAATGCACTTGCTAAAGCAACATTATATTGCCGATATTATAAAACAGAACTATTGTATCTTACGAAAACAAGTAAAAGAGCTAGCTACGTGATGACACTGATGACATGAAACACAATATGTCATATGAAATGTTTTTTTTAGTCAATGTCAAATGTCAGAGTTTCGATCACTCGACCAACGTAATCTCTGAAAAATACAAAACAACTGATTTAGTAACAAGGAATTTTGTTTAAAGCGAATTTAGAGTGAGTTACTCGAATACAATCCTTGAAGTTATTTTTAATCTAAAAATGTTTTATCAATCATTGTGCTAATCTTAAATACTCTTCGCGATGGTGCGATGACATGGGTGAACGCGTAGAAAGAGCGAAACGCATCTGTCAGATAATATTAGTAATCTGTCTGTGGTGTAATCTTATTTTATTAAAACTGCGTTTACACATCAACACACACGGGGGTCATGACATGGGTATCTCTTTATTAGTCTGTGACATGATCACATTGTAATTGTATCATACGTACATAAGGTACATAGCATAGATGGCGATGCATGATCACATTTAATTAATACCACATTCCATTGATAACTACCGCTAATTAGACGAAATAATTAAGAAAAAAAACAATTTCAAATTTAATCCCAACGTGTAACAACGTCGTTACACTAGCCTCCGAAATTGTTGGGCAACTACAAGTGCGGTCAGTGCGGAATAATTTATTTAGCAAGTGTTAATGGGATAAATAATCTCGTCAATTGGGTCCTTATCTACATACAATCTTATCAATCTATAGTTCGAGTGGCGGTGAATTATGAGTTACAACCAAATCTGAAGCGTAGTAGGTATTTTATCTAGAACGAAACATACTTTTACCCGAAGATGTCTAATTCTATCATAAGCAAATGTTTACTAACGAAGGGATACAGTGCTGTTATTGGCACTCGTAATGTTCGGTAAGTCCGTTATTTATTTTGGCTCTATATTGCTTTAAAAAATAGTGTATATTCAAAGTAGTTTCTACTAAGTTGAACCTTGAAATTTATAGTCATTCATTTCAGGTCGTTTAGCAAAGGATCTAAATATGACGTGGTTGTTATTGGCGGAGGTATAGTTGGCGCAGCATCAGCTAGAGAACTCCTAATAAGATACCCTGATATTAAAATTGCGCTGCTTGAAAAGGAACACCGAGTGGCTCATCATCAGAGCGGGAGTAACAGTGGAGTGATCCACGCAGGCATTTACTACAAGCCTGGCTCTTTGAAAGCCAAGCTTTGTGTTCAAGGCCACGCTTTAGCTTATGAATACTGTGACAAGAAAAATATACCATACTTAAAATGTGGCAAATTAATTGTGGCTACTGAACGATCAGAGGTTTCCCGTCTCTTAAATCTGTATGAAAGGGGACAACGGAATGGCGTCAAAGATATGGAACTGATGGACAAACAGCAGATGAAAGAAATCGAACCGCACTGCGAAGGGCTCCAAGGTATTTGGTCCCCGCATACCGGTATTGTAAACTGGGGCAAAGTTACTGAATCTTTTGTGGAAGACTTTGTTGAGAGAGGTGGCCACAAATATTTAAACTTCGAAGTTAGAAAGTTTGCCGAAGCTCAAGACTCTGACTATCCTATAATAATAACTGATGAAAAAGGACAAGAAGTTAGAGCTTCACATGTGCTGACATGTTGTGGTCTTCACTCAGACACTATTGCTGTGCTAACAGGATGTCCGGAAGAACCAAAGATAATACCATTCCGTGGAGAATATTTGTACATAGTTAAAGAAAAGAGTGATATAGTCAAAGCTAACATTTATCCCGTACCTGACCCTAGGTTCCCCTTCCTTGGAGTCCATTTGACTCCAAGGATAGATGGACGAATCATTGTTGGGCCAAATGCTATTTTGGCTTTTGCAAAAGAAGGTTACAAGTAAGTATAACTATTTTTATTTATACTCATAAGTCTACACTTCCTTATAATTCAAACACTTCATGTAATGTAATTTGCAATTACTACAATACTCATACTCATGTAATTAGTGTTTAGGTTTTGACTTATTGCCGTTCATTCTGGGTTGACAAATACGAAGTTGTGCACTATCAACATTATTACGAGTACATCCTTTTTCATTGAACCTGTCTGATAAATATGGACAAGTTGGAATTGGCATCAGCAGGGCTACTACGAAACTCGAAGTTCGTATTGTACCGTCTCTCTCACTCTCGTATTAAATAGTATTAGTTATAAGTGTCAGAGGGACCGCAAGACACGAACTTCGAGTTTCGTAGTAGCCCTGCAGTCCACACTGCCTATATAAAAATGTGGGCGAGTTACCACTGTGGGCCATACAGTAATGTAAACAAAACAGGATATTGACAACATAACATAAGAATGTGGCTGAGTTAGAAAAGTGTCACTTTAACAATTGTATGTTGATGACATAGCATTCTGGACGATTTATAAAGGTGATAAAATATTACTGTGGGATATATTCACCCTGAACCTATGGCACATGTAATGTACCTATTCATAAATGTTTAAAGTTTCAAACAATTACACAATAATTATTACATAAAAATTATGTGATGAGAATTGATAGCATCAATGTTATCTTTTATTTATATTTCTGTTTCTATTATCTTTAGTTGTGACGCTGATTGCTGATAAGAGCACAACAAATGTTATGAAATAGTTCATTCAGGCCTAGACAACTAAATCAAGTGTGTCAGGCCACCTATACTGTAGGTTTCCGTATTTTTAAGCGGAAAATACCACAAAAACAATAACAACTGTTTAGGACATAGTAACATATTGCCGTTTGAGATAGGAATTAGGTCCATGGGGTCCAGGCGTGAGCTCGTAAGAGGATTTTTTGAGCCTGGTAAAAACGACTGACGACCAGAAGGCAGGTAGCTATTTCCACCAGCGTTTGAGCCTGGCCATTCAGCAAACTCCTGGGAACTATGCCGTCGACTGATATTATGAAAAACATTCTTTGATTTTGAATGGTCATTAGTTGTTTAATTATATCACTTGAAGTTTAACTCCTTTAGATAAGATTAACAAATGAATTATTGAAATGAACAAATAAAGAACTATTACAAGCTTTTATTCAGTTTCACCTATCCCATTGCCTGTCTGTCTGTCTGTAATCAAATCTTGCAAGTTAAACAACTTCCAGTAGTTGGATTGACTTGATATTTGCTATACTGGTGTAAATTGCGTGACAATACAATAATCTGGTAGTGACATCCAGTGACTCTTCAACGTGGCATAGACGTGAAATTTGGTATGCAAATATAGTTTGGGTAACAATACAAGTACAGTCAGTTAAAAAAAGCTTGTACTTACTTACTAAAAATGTTTTTTTTTTGCCAAAAACTTTTTAACTTAATTACAACTTGCTACAAAAAAATATTTATTTTAACCCCCCCTGAAATATATAAATGCTTAAGTATATAGTAAACTAACGCATGAATCAATAATTTTTCAGATGGGGAGACATCAATATGCAGGAGCTCAAAGAGATATTCCGCTTCCATGGTTTCCGCAAGGTTGCCATGAAGTACGCAGGGTTCGGGATGAAGGAGATGGCTCGGTCCTGGCTGGTGCCACTCCAAGTCGCCCAGCTGAGGAAATTTGTGCTGTCGCTGACCACAGCTGACGTGGAGGCCGGGCCTTCGGGGGTCAGGGCACAGGCTATGGGTAGTGATGGTGAGATTTGATTTAATGAACTAAATAAATAAATATTATGGGACACTTGACACCAATTGACCTAGTCCCAAACTAAGACAATAGTGGTGTGCAACAGATTATTTTCACCATGATAAGCAAATTCAAACGAAAACATGCAGAGAGGGAAACCTTATTCAAACAGAAAAAAGAGTTTTTAGATGCAGTGACTGAATTTGTAGGTTAGTAATATTTTAAGAATAAGACTATGAATAAGAACCATTTATTTCATAACTAACATAATCAATAGGAAGTAACGAATATTCCAATAACTATCTTAATCGACGACCGGATAGCCAAGTGTTTAGAGAATCTGACTACGAAGCTTGAGGTTCCGGATTTGATTCCCGGCCGGGGCAGATATTTGTATGAATAATACAAATGTTTGTTCTTGGGTCTTGGATGTTCAATATGTATTTAAGTATGTATTTATCCACATAAGTATGTTTATCCGTTGCCTAGTATCCATAGTACAAGCTTTGCTTAGTTTGGGACTAGGTCAATTGGTGTCAAGTGTCCCATGATATTTATTTATTACTTATTTTAAATACGTTTGTTATGAAAATGGAATCCACTCAGCATTCGTCAGGCCACAGAGGTGACTCGGTTGACTTGACGCTAATATTATGTGTGGGTTGACATGCGATACAGAACTGGCCGAAGCTGCAGTGTAGTGTGGTGGTGGTGATAGATGGGTTTGTGTGTTTTGATACTAATATCCTTTTCAGAACTAGTCAATACAAATTGAGTTTCTGAAGAGAAATTTTTTCTCAAAAATATTTGTATACCTTACAATGTTCAACATATCGTTTTAAATAATTACTTATTTTCCAATAGGGATGCGATAGACAGAAGCATAAAGTAGGCAAGATTCTTATGCCTAATCGTCACTTTTGTAGGGCAGAGGAGCTTCTGTGTTTGTACTATTACCTACTTATTCTGTGGTTCATCTTTTATTAGCCATACTATCACGCTACATTTAGCATCGGTATTGTCTTTACCTTTCATAAAAAATTAACCCCGAGCATCATCTCTTTCAATAATACTTACCGAAACGAAAGTAACGACAAAAAACTCTGCAGAAACACTGAATATTTACCCAAATATTTAAAATGTGTAACTGAACTCCGGAAGTTAAGAGGAGAGGGCCTTTGCCCAGCAGTGAGACGCAGTTATAGGCTAAATATAATAATAATAACTGAACTCCTTATAATTCCAGGCACGCTAATAGAGGACTTCGTGTTCGACTCCCAACCGGGCTCAGGCGCGATAGGCAGCCGGGTGCTCCACTGTCGGAACGCGCCCTCGCCCGGCGCCACCTCCTCCCTTGCGATAGCCAAAATGATCGCCGACAAAATGGACGACCAGTTCAAACTGTCCAACAAAACTAGTGCAAGTTCGAAGTAATGTTACGTGTTTTTTCTACTCGAATTCTTGCAGTTTTAGAGGGGTTTCCCACTACGTCCTATCCGAAACCGATCTGAATCAGTGAAAATACTGTCCGAGGCAGTTGTAGAACTAACTTTTTATATGATTCAGTCGTCCGATTCCTCTCGGATCCAGTGCGTAAACTGCCAGGGCGAAGCCACCTATTGCAGGTTTTTTTTTTCTTAAATGAAATACTTTGCCGTAACATAATGGGGCGGCAAAGCTAACTGGCAATCTTTAAATATACCTCGGTGAACTACCAGACAAATAGTTCTACAACTGCATGGGACCGTATTTCCACTGATCCGGATCGGGTTCGGACGTAGTGCAAAATCACTCTTAGACTGCGTATTCACTAGAAACAGCTGTAGTAGATACCCAGCTTTATGCTAAGTCTACTCCAGGGATGGCGAACCTTTCAAGGTCAAATTTTTATTTTATTTTTTTATAAAATCAATCTGGCTAGCGGTCTGGCACAAGACCGGCCTGAGTGGAGAGCCTTTTGGGAGGCCTATGTACAGCAGCGGACGTCTTTCGGCTGACATGATGATGATGATGAATCTGGCTATGACTTGCCACTAAAGATTCTTAGTGATTTCATGGACAAAAATAAAACTATCAATGAATTATCATTATCAGAGAGGTCAAATGTTACAGAATAATGTTAAAGGTCGGTAACATGCGAAAAATCGATAACTGGAATAGTCGATAAAACACAATGGTCAATCCCACGTGGCATTTGATTTTTGCTATGAGAATTCCGCTCCTACATTCGATGATTACTATAAGGACAATTATTTTGTAGCGTGCCGAAAATGGTATGCGTGATATGAGTTCGCCATTCCTGGTTTACGCAATTCTTAAAATAATGGCCGACTGGGTAGTCTTAACCATATTTGGTGTTGGGGTGCGATAATCAGCCTACACCTTGCTAGTAAAAAAAGTATTCTTTTTAAAAGTTGGCAGGTATATTTGTTGGTTGGTTGTGCTGGCGCCCTGTAGAATCCTGTGCCCGGGCGCCACGCACCTTCTTCCATCACGTAAAGGGATAAAAACTGCCTTGGTGGCCATTTCGACTGTCTGACTAAAGCACAAATCCAAAACAATGTTATTTTATCTTTATTTTACTTTAAGATTTAGATATGTCATATTTTTTACTCGATTTTTTCATATTTATACCAGTTTTAAATGAAGATTACGATTGATTTAGAACAGCATTGTACATTGACGATTTTATCGTGAAAACTGAGTAGGTAAGGTACGGAGGCGGAATTTTTTTTTATTATTAAATGGCTCAATTCAAGATTAATAAGTCCGAGCAAGGCCTGACTAGATTCGGTGTTTCAGAGCAGTTTAATTATTTAATTTTATATCATGCATGTCTCACAAGAGCTTAAGTATCTCGGTAATATAATATTTTGACTAGTTCTCGATTCATCGGATTCTTGTTTCGTCGGAAAAAATGACACTAGTATGCAATAAAATCAGTTAGGTAAAGAAAGCGTTCGGTTATATTTTACTAGCTTTAACCCGCGTCTTCGCCCGCATTAGAGCGCTTTCAGATTATCCGATCCGATATCGTTATCGGTGGAACCTTTTAATAATCAATTTCACTATGTTTTCCTTGACAAAAGTATAAAATGTCAACATGACATTAGTAGCACAAAGGTTCCACCCTGGGTCATGATTCAATTTGTTCGACTGTGCCTTTTTTGTAAATGTAAGTCTACCTTTTAGTAGTAATATGAGTAAAGCCACGATATTTCCATAGTTTTGTTCAACTGAAAAATTCCGACGAAACCAGAATCCGACGAATTGGGCACTAATAATTATTTCTAATTTTTTTTTTTGACAATGGTAACAAAGGCCTGCAAGTGATACAACAGATGCTTTAAACCAGTACTGGTCTTGTTCTTGTTTCAAGCAATATGCCCATATTTTTGGTATCTATTTCAAGCCCTGCATCCAACAAAACAAAAATCAATTTAGACGAGTAGATATATAGTCATTTTCTAAGCCATATTTACTACTAAAGAATACGTAATTTGCGCTCTGCTAGCATGAGTTACCACTACATCGTTTGTGCATCTGTCTAATTAGCCTGCAAGAAAGGGATACACTGTGCGAAAAGGACAAGCGTGCTAGCTTCATTTATAGTTAACGTTATTGCTTTTTGTAAATAGTACTTTTTTATTCGTTTTATTTTATATAATTTTATTTCCTGTATTTTCAAGAGAATCAGAAAATTATGTCGAATTTAGGTAATGTATCAGACTTGTAATAAATGGTGGCTAATCAAGAGTTTAGAATAAATTATAATGAAATTAAAATATATATGAGAATGTAAATTAAATCGTTATTTTTGTACAAAACACTTGAATATGAATCATATTTTTAAAACTTAATTTAAGCGTAAAAGTATGGTGCTACGGCAAAAACAGATCTATTTAAATTATTCCATTGAATGTTAAAAACTTGTTATATAATAATAGTAATGAATAAACATGTTTTTTAGATTCATATAATTTTATTTTTGTCTTGTACAATCAGAATTAAATATAAGGAGTGGCTAAAATGCTCAAAGATATCGGAACATGTTTCTCTAAGTTGTTGTAAAATCAGCAGATAGTTGGAACACAAACATCCTGAATATCAAGGCCGTTAAGGTGACACTTCACTTGGCGTTGTGTTTTCGCGTTGCGCTATTGGAATCTCCATATCGTTTATGCTATAAATGAAATAGTACATCTCTTTCGTACACGCAAATGTTTCAAAGGTATACCGAGTGAAGTGCCAACGGTAGAGCATCATTCGCTATTTCAGTAGCTTGGCCGTTAATTTTTTTTTCTAGCTGTTGTTCGCAACTCTGTCTGCCAAGAATATTCGTTTATGGAATTTTCCGGGATAAATACTATCTTAGCTGAGTCCCAAACTATCTCCATACCTACCAGTATGGTCTATAGTGCCCACCCCAGGATGTTGGGCTACCAATTCAAAATTCTATAATACCTGATATCTTCACACAAAAATCCAGGCAAGGCCCCTCTGAAAAATAACCCTAGATACAAGAAAGTGGTAAAATAATAAAGACAAAAACTCTGTACATAAATAATTTAATTCCTCTTCAAAACCCACTGTTATTACATAAGGAAGACATTTAAAATAAGTTTTCTTTGCACACAAATTCCTTGGTATTTGATTTTAAACTATACAATACAACCTTATTCTTATGCATGAACAATTGATTGATATTTTTGTCCAATACTAATTTGCTTAATTAATAAATAAAATAAATAAAAACATTTACATTAAGTTAGTAAGGGTAAGACACAAGCCACACAGAAGAGACGTGGGACGGGGCACCCCTTGAACCATTTTACAAGCTTTTATTTTATTAAAGGTACGGAAATGTAGTTTGGATGACAATACAACTATTTTTTGCATCCACTCCTTCGTTGTCCCAAGGCCTCTAGACCTCTAAATCCGGCTATGACCAGGGCCGTATCTTTTGAGCCATAATACATTGACATTGATGGATGTATTATTATAGCCGCTTTAATAGGCACGGGTCCATAAGGACCTTGAATTGCAGAATGACTAACAATTAAACAAATTGCAGTATGCCTCAGTAAGCATAAAGACTTTAAAAAACCGGCCAAGAGCGTGTCGGACACGCCTGAAATAGGGTTCCGTGGCCATTACGAAAAAACTAAGTAATATTTTTATGAGGATTTCGTACTTTGTACGGAATATTCCAAGTTTAGGTATATTTTATACCTTAGGCTGCTATTTACTCTTAAACTACTAATAATTGTCAAGAAAACTTAACCGTTATGAAGTTTTCCTTTTACCTTTGATAGACTTACTACCATCCTGAATTTTTTGAATTTTGCCACCTACCGGTTTAAATTTTAGAGATGCTCGATTTTAAAAACCTTTGCACTTTAAACTGAATATTTTGCAAAAAAACCACTGAATTAAAAAATCGTTTGAGCAACCCCCTAATGGTTTTAAAAAAACATTTTGGATGAGAAAAAAAATCACCCCCCTTTATGTACTATATTTTAAAAAAAAAAATATTGTACCATTTTTTCGGCATAGTTAACATATATATTCGTGCAGAATTACAGCTTTCTAGGAGCTTTCTAGTATTGATAGTCTCTGAGCAAAGCCGCGGACGGACAGACAGACAGAGACATGGCGAAACTATAAGGGTTCCGTTTTTGCCATATTAGCTACGGAACCCTAAAAATGAGCTGGTAAGCAGAATGTCGCGGTTGTACGATTTAATTGAAAAATAAGATTTAATTCAGATTAACCCTAGTAGGTATACTAATAGTCTATTAATACATTAAAACACCACAACAGTAGGGTTTCTACATTCCTTATCTACAGTCATGGAATCTAGAATAATCTAGATAAGGTATAATATACCTAACAATTTTTCATTTAGGCTTTCCCTCCAGTTTGTGTTCCTATTGTTATTCGGCGTGGAGAGTAAGACAGCCGGTGAAATTACTGGCACTTGAGGTATCCCATCTTAGGCCTCTAGGTTGGCAACGCATCTGCAATACCCCGGTGGTGCAGGCGTCTATGGGCGGTAGTGATCTCTTACCATCAGGAGACCCACTTGCTCGTTTGCCATCCAGTCGAATAAAAAAAAAGAAAAAAGAAAGTTTAACAACCCACCTGTTTTGTCCAATTAGTGGCTAGGACAGTATCTTTAGTCCTCTTAGTGTCTACCTGCATCAATCATGTAACCAAATTCAATTTATTCATTTACCTGATTGTTACCTTAAACTTTATAGTATAAAGGATCCTGTACTATTAAATTGTCATAAGCACTTTTTTTGGCATTTCCTCAAATATTATTCTAGATAAATTCCCCTTTGAGAAACACTCACAAACTGTCGTTTGAGATCATACACTGTCGTTAAATGAAACATGATATTACTGATCACCACAATGTACTCTGCAAACCCGAAGAGCGAATAAACTGGAAAAACAGAAAAAACCATGGGTATTTATTTATTGTAGAAAAAAGTATTTTTGCAAGCATAATAGTTTATATTATATATTTTATTCAAGTAGAATTTTTGACTTTAAAAATGAGAATGAGACATGCTGAAACAGGTTAGCATTAATTTTGATGCGGTTTTTTTACATGTAAGCGAGTTGCTGTTTTATTACAACCGGTTCAGTCATTTTTGAGATGTTGAATGTTTAAATGATAATGTTGGGGTTTATCTTATCTTATCTTATACTTAGGGGTCCTTGCGGATACACTTTTACAAACAATCCCAAGTTAGTTAGGTTATGCATTCAAATAAAGCTATTTTAAATAAAATAATAATATGGTAAAAAAAAAAAAATGTTAATATATATGTGTGTATATTTTACTGATTAGGCAACTCATTTTCAACCTATTTAGAAGCACATTAGGGGTCATCTATAGATTATGAAATTTATGAATGAACATTTTTAATTAATAATTCTTTTGCATCTATTCATCATCATCATAGGACGTCCACTGTTGGACATAGGCCTCCCCCATAGACCTCCAGTTGCTTCGGTTGGAACCGGCCTGCATGTACCGTACCATAATCCACCAAACTTACCATAAGGTTCACATAATCGGTTGTGTCGCAAGAAGAAATAGGCAGCAACCGCAAAAGATGATATGTTGACAATAAAAGCTCTCCATTTCATCTTGACGGACTGCTTCTCTGTGCTAGTCACATGTGATTTTCTCCTGTACTTCGTAAGCATCATGCAAGTAAAAAGCATGTAGAAGACTGATGTTCCGATGAAAGTTTTAAAACAGAATTCATGATATGCTGAAAAAAAATTACACCTAGATGTGAGATTAACACAAACTATGATAAATGATCTATGAATAAGATTGGAAACTGTTAAAACTTTGACAGACAGTATTACATCTTATGTTTTGTTTGTGTTGTGCCATTACAAAATTTTACACATTGCCTAAAGTATCCATTATACTTCTTTTTTTAGCTGCCAGCTTTTTTAAAAAAAATATGCTTAATGTGACTGGATTTAATTAAAACTAAAGTTAATTAATTACTTTCAAGCAGACTACTTAAATTGTTCTAAATAAACAAGAATGACTTACGATAATATACGGAAGACGTCCAATGAGTTAGTCCTATTAAAGCTAAGTTCTCAATTATATTTAAAAATACTGCTAATCTGATTACGATATCAAGATATTCACTTATCACATTTCTGTAGTACTCCCATCTTAAATAAATTATAAAGAACCTCATAGGAGCGTGGGTGTAAATAGCCGTTTTCCATATTGTATTCTGAGGCTCATAGTTTCCTATAGACGCTGATATGGAAGGAAATACGTTGGGTACATTGCAATGCGTGAAATTTGCATTTTCGAAATCTTTGTACATGGTCATCATAACACAAATTATGAACGCAAAAAGAGGTAACGAAACTGTAATAACGCACAGTTTAGAGACTGATATTCTAAATAAATGCTTTCTCTCCGACTCATTGTATAAAGGTATATACATTTAATTGATAATCCAGTAAAGAAATTAAGGTGTTGCTTCTAATTCTCAGCACAGCAGTGATTTCCAGCTGTTTTGGTTTTGTGTCAATAACACTGACAGTGACAAAAAGATGGTGACAGAAGTAAGCCGTATTTTATTTATAGGGCAACGAGGTTCAGAGTCAGGTCCAAGTTCCAACTAAAGATGATAGTTTAGTATTTCTGTTCACCTAGAAACTAAAAGAAATCGTTTTTAAAATAATCATGCTGCACGTTAAGAATTTGTTTTATTGCTGATAATATTTTTCTTTCAAGTATAGATTAGCATAAAGTAAACCCACACAATGTGCAATAAGGACCGTAAGTTAACAGAATCGAAAAATACACCTTATGTTGCCATAATAAATCAAATCCCCCAAATTTTATGTTAAAATAATATGAATATGTTTTTATTTGAATCTTATTAAAAGAAACCTAAAAGTCTATTATATCCTTAATGTTAAATTTTCAAGATGGAAAAATAGCTATGATATTTTTTTATAAATGTAGGCGTATTCTTAAGGGGGTTGCTCTTCCATACAAACCTACGGACACCCCGCATAGCTTCCACGGACATGTTTTCTTAGAGGATTTTTTGAGAATAGTAAATTATGGATATGCTCTTCAAGCAAAATCCAAAAAAAAGTAACTTTATTGCATCAAAAGCGCAGCGTGATGCAGTAAATTTTGATGCATTTTACCATTGTATGAGTACAACTGACAGTGTTCGCAGCGAGCATGTAGTGACATCTTATATGGGTGCGTGAGTCAATGTCACAAAATCAAACTATTGTAAATAGGTATCGACTATTTCGTGTGGTCACGTGACCATCACCTTTGGCTCAGATAATACGACAACTAAATGAAGAAAGCATTAGATCACTGAGAGATCAAGTTCAAGTTTCTGAGTCTAGTATTTACTTTTTTTGTTTTTAAATCTGTTATTTTCGGAAGTTGAAACGCCTAAACTATTATTTCTGATTAATGCAAGGACACAAACTGTAAGTAAGACGAAAAATAGGTAAGTTACTTTTAAAATTGTCATTTAAAATAATAATTATTTAAGTAACAGACCCAGTCCTCGGCAAAAATTATAATATTGCATACTTTACATACATTATAATGCGGTGCTTCGATCTAGGACAAGTGGTTTAAATTCAACTTACAAATTCTGAACAGATATTAGTTATTTACTCTTACGTAGACAGTAGCGCCACTAATTTATATAAAGCATATTTATTCTCACAATAAAAGGTGCTAGGTGTAATCACTAAACTAATTAGTTAAAAAATAAGGTCTACATTCAACATACATTGCATTTGTATGTATGAATATCAAGTTTTACAGTGAGGCTCAAATAAATTCCTACATATCACGGCATTTTTACGGCCACTAAATCTAGGCTCGGTAAATAAAAAGGTTTTCACAATCGAAGTAGTTTTCGTACCTTTTTTATTATTATAACTGGCTAGATAAGTAAAATTTAAACTTCATTATAATACATTTTTGTCACAACGTCAAGTCAATGAGATTGATATTCAAAAGCAATTATGTTTGAATAATTATGGTTTGAACACAAATCAAGAAGTCAAAAAGTTGGCGGACGAGAGGAAATTAGCAAGAGTGCAACTCTTAAACTATTTATGTATGTACGATTCGATGATGAAAAGAATAATATGTAATTGGATACACGGGTATGTTTATTTTATCATTTTTGTCAGAAACATTAATATTTGTTACAAGAACACCAGAGGCAGGGCTGTAAGAATTTCATTCCTACTGGGTGGCCAAAGTATGGCTAATCGTGTGTACCAAACTTGTGGTCTGCAGCAACCTACTACGAAAACATACCAAATTTCCCTAACTCTTAGTAGCGTCGTGAACATTTTCACTCCATAGAAGTAAGTCGCTTCCCACCGTCTGTCTGCATATGTACGAGTATGTACTGTATGTACTCTATTATGAAGTGATTCAAGATTTTTTATTTTATTTATAAGTGTGAGAAACGGCAGGGGTTATGGTTTTGGAGCGTATGTATGGTCATTTCTTTCGCACGCTATGCGACAAGGCATTGATGCATCTTAACAAGAAAGACAACAAACAACAAGACAAGAGAAGAGACAAGAAAATAAGTCTTTGTTAGGAGTGACACAGGTTGTTAATTTTATGCGTATGTGAGTCTGTCTGTGTATCTTTCCGTCGGCCCATCCGTCCGTCCGTCTGTCGATCTGTCCATCTGTCTGTCCGTCTGTCTGTCCGTCTGTGTTTCGAAGTGAACACTACATCATTGTCCAGTGATGGCATATGGATCCGAGACGTGGTGCTTTACTTTAGGCCTTATAAATAGGCTCAGAGTTGCTCAGCGAGCTAAGAGAGCTATGCTTGGGGTTTCTCTACGGGACCGAATCAGAAATGAGGAAATACGTAGAAGAACAAGGGTCACCGACATAGCCAAGCGAATCAGCTCGTTGAAGTGGCAATGGGCGGGCCATATAGCACGGAGAGCGGATGGCCGTTGGGACCGAAAAGTTCTCGAGTGGAGGCCGCGGATCGGCAAGCGCAGCGTAGGACGTCCACCAACAAGATGGACGGATGACCTGGTTAAAGCCGCAGGTTCACGGTGGATGCAGGCCGCTGCCAGCCGAAGCAACTGGAGGTCTGTGGGGGAGGCCTATGTCCAACAGTGAACGTCCTACGGCTGAGATGATGATGATGATGATGATGATGGTGAATAAAGTTGTACCAACTGTACTTTAGACGAAAACTTTACTACGACCTTTAAAATTTATAAGTATTTTATTGATAATTAGAAGCAGAGTCTTGGGAAATAGCTCATGTTAGGAGATAGAGAGATCAGAAGAGGTATTGTTACATTTGTCTCTGTTAGGAGTGACACAGGTTGTTAATTTTATGCGTACATGTCTTTCCGTCGGCTCATCCGTCCGTCCGTCTGTTGATCTGTCCATCTGTCTGTCCGTCTGTCTGTCTGTCTGTGTTTCGAAGTGAACACTAAATTCATTGTCCTATTTTTTTAATGATTGTTTACCAACGCACACACCAAACCTTTTATCCTAAAAAGCTGAAATTTAAGATAAGGAAAAAATGGGATTTATTATGTACCTACATAAAATTCTACTGGTTCGTAACTATTATTTAGTTTTTAGGGTTCCGTACCTAAAAAGTGCCAACGGAACCCTATTGCTGAGACTCCGCTGCCTGTCTGTCTGTCTGTCCGTCCGTCTGTCACAGGGCTCTATCTCTTGAGTCGTAATAGTTAGACACTTGAATTTTTTACAGATTATGTATTACTGTGGCCGCTATAACAACAAATACTCAAACCAGAATAAAATAAATATTTAAGGGCGGCTCCCATACAACAAACGTGATTGTTTTACCGTTTTTTGCATGATGTTAATAACGGCAACAGGTAGACGCTTGAAATATTCACAGAATATTTAGATGTATAATTACTTTAAAAATAAATAAATAAATTAAAATAAAACAAATATTTAAGGGGGGCTTCCATACAAAAAACTTGTTTTTCTGGCCGTTTTTTTTTTGCTAATGTCTAATGTTGTATAGATAATGGTACGGAACACTTCGTGCGCGAATCCGACTCGCACTTGGCCAGTTTATTTTTAATACCCAGGTTAGGTATCATAGTATTCAATGTTATATATTTAATTGTACAACTCTATCTCCATATCACTAATCTCTGTAAATTTAAAGGTCAAAAAATCGGTTACGCTTAGATACTCCCGCCATTAGTTTTTGGTGAAATAATTCTTCATAATTTACGAAAAAAACCTGAAAAAAGGAACTATTTATAACAGCGCCATCTAACGGGACATTGCTCATGAGCTAACCAGGAGCAAACCCCTTAAAACAAGCAACGGGAAGTTTGTTGCACCATAAAATATTCATACCTATAGGTAATTTTCTTTTACTATCTATTTGCATGAAAATCGAAGCTGCATGCAGCACATGACCATTAATAACCATGCAAAACATGCGCAAACGTGAAAAGACAGCGTAAACTGCAGGGCTACTCCGAAACTCGAAACTCGAAGTTCGTGTCGTGCGGTCCCTCTGACACTTATACTATTTAATACGAGAGCGAGAGGAACCGCACGACACGAACTTCGAGTTTCGAGTTTCGGAGTAGCCCTGCTGCTTTCTTCCAATATCGATCAAACTTTCTCTGACAACGTAACAACTAAGTCTACCTATTGATTTAAAAATGAAGTAAAATATCAGAGTTCCCGATACTGCAAACATGTAGTTAAAATTAGTAACAACAATGAACTGAATTATTATGGAAGAGATATTAAATAAAAATATATTCAATGATACGGCGCTTCTGAAACTCTCTCCAGATTACGTTCCATCGAACACACTGTTGCGGCTGCAAGCGAGAAGAAACATGGTAAGTTTTTAATACAGCGCATAAGTCATGTTTAAAAATAAACAGGCAGTTAACCGTTGTGAAACTTTTTCTCATTAAAATATCACCTACGTAGGTGGCCCTTGGCAGCCATTTGACATGTTATGAAGAAAAGGTCTAATGTTCCTCACATGACCCCACACAGCTAGCTACATATTAATAATCTGTACCCCACACCCCAGAGCCGGTCCTGGGAAAGCAAGAAGAGTGGTCACTCTAGGCACCAGATGGCAAGGGACGCTATTTTCCAGTTTCGACTGCAAAATAAAATTTTGATGGCGACTTTTGAAAGGCGCGGAAACGGTAGAAACAATCTCGGTCGTTCTACCTTAATCAGTCAGGGACTAGAGCCAGCGGTGCATATAAAACCTTCCTTCTTTAAAATTGACTACTTGGAAAACATCCAGTAAAATAAGGAGCTTTATAATAATCGACATGATATTATAATTATACCTTGGCTCAATTATTTTTTCTCTTACTGGCTGTTTTTTTTTGCGAAAAAAATATCGGATTTTGGAATCGCGTATCTTTTGTTTCTTTTTGTAACATGAGAGACCTCATTCATGCACTTTATGAGAGCTATTAATTTAGTACATTGATAATAGAAAATACCAATTCGCGTGTAAAGGGATTCGTGGCATTAATTTTGAATAATAATAGGTTTGTACTATAGTCACTTCCATAGTAAATAGCAACTGTTTAGATGCTCAAAAATATCTGAACGCGATCTAATAATTTGTCGATCGTGTAAGTGCGTATTAAAATATTTTTGAGCACCTAGTTAGCTCTGTTGGTTGATGATCACTGTACCTACTTTTAATTTAAACCTTTAAGTACTTTCTTTACTGCTCAGCCGTACCTATACCTACTAAGTTCAAAAAAGGCCTATTTTTACACTTTAACTTGGTAGCTAACTTTCGTGAAATAAATAGAGTAGGTAGAGAAAATTAATATTTGTTTGCCGTTTTACAGGTCAAAGACACGCATATACACGGATCCTTTACACACAACCATGGTCAAAGGTAGGTATTATGTATGTCATGCTACTCCAGTTTAAGAATTGTATTTGACATTTTTCACACTTTCAGAAAAACAAAAACATCAAAAGATCGGGTAAAAATGAACAAAGAGATAGATAAATTACGCAACAGCTTCCAAAACATGAACTTGAGAAATGAGATTATGTTAAAGAACAACGCTGAAAATAATACACGGCATAAAAATATTATTGATGATACAACACAAATTTTCAATAAGAGAAAAGAAACAATAGAAACTGACAAACAAGTACTTTTAAATAATTATAAAAATACAATAATTAACAATGAAACTGTTCATACTAAAGTTAAAACCAGACATCTTAAACGTAGACCCCTAGATCAACTTGAATTGAAACAAAATGTAATCGAAGAATTCGATGAAATTGATGAAAGCAGGACTATTAGCATACAGTATAAATATCATTCGCAATTAGAAAATGAAGTAAAAGAAGAAATTATGCAAGAAAATGAAGAAGAAAACGTCGTGGAACCAACTGACTATAGTGATTTAAGTATCGCAAATAGTAGACAATTGGCAATAGGTACCCAAATAAATGATTTGCAGAGTGTTTTAATTATGATGGCGATGAACTCAAACTCTAATGAAGACGAAGAACCTGATATGAATGAAACTCGAAGTGATTTGTTAAGGGAAAGCCCAGAAAACCCAGAAGATTTGGTTTTAATTTCAAATTCCATTCAGAAAGAAGCAAGGCCAGACTTTCTGAATATAACTCAAATGAAAATAATTGTAACTGATCGCCAAAGAATTCTTATGAACAAATATATAAAAAAATGGAGAAACTATGTTAATAAAAGAAAAGAATACATCGCACAGCAGAGGCAAGAAGCGATTAACAACTTTTTTGAAAAACTTGAGAAAAAGAAGACTGATCTTAAGAATCCGAATGAAGTGGCTAATAAATCGAAGCAATTAGCAAGAGATTACAGCACTTATCAGCATCGGTAATATACAATAACTTATTCTAATCATTTAAGTTAGCCCAAGTTGAATAACTGAAACCACAAATTACAAAACTATTATTATCTTACAGATACAAGATGCAAAAACATATAATTGCTCTCCAGAAAGCCAAACTGGAGGAGCAAAACAGAATGATAGATGAACTAAAATACAATAAAATTATAGAGGCTTCGAAACATTCTGTTGATGCCATGAAGGAAGAAGTGCGTAGAACGTATTTCGAAATGGACAGGAATTTGAAACCGAAGATAAAATTGCTGACGAATGAGCTTAAGATTCAGGAAATAGAAGGTACCTACTCAATATAAATTGAAGAAAACGTTGTTGTACGCAACATCCATCATAATGTAGTTGACACAGTTAGCTACCTACTTCATTAATTATTTCATTATCAATTTCAGAGCCATCTCTCGTTCTTCACTGTTTAAAAGTGCCTCAGTTTTTGCAAAGAATGGAGAAGAGAGCGCGAGAAAGAGAAGAGAAGCACGCAATGATAAGGGAAAGAAGAAAGCAGATGGAGGAAGAACGGATTCGATTAAAACAGCAGGTAGGTAATTTGATGATAAATCTAAAATTAAAATTAAATTAAATTTTAAACAATTAAAAATAAATGTACTTTTGACTCTAGGTAAGTACTCATAAGTTAGGTAGGTCATACAAACAAAATCAGGAAACTGAGGATTTTGCCTTTTTTCTTAATATTTTTTTAGGCGGAGTTAGCTAAACTAGAAATGGATAAAGAAGAGAAATTCAAGAGAATCAAAGAGTTGAGAGAGAAACGCAAGAAGGAGAGAATGGAAAGCATAAGGAAAAAGCAGTACGCCGACAGGATGAGGTCCTTGATAGTGATGGCGGACCTTCACTACGAAAGAACCCTGATGGCCAAATACTGTATTAGACCATTAAAAAAGCTGATGGAATTAAAACGCGATAATATGGAAAAGGCAAAAGCACATTACAAGTTTCAATTAAAGAAAAACGTATTTTTACACTGGATGTTCTATACAGAAGATATGTGGATGGAGAGAAATTATAAGGCAGAAAAATTCTACAGAACAAAAATTTTGAAACTGATATTCGCAGCATTTAAAGAGGTGAGTTCATTTATTTAAACATTAAAGAGTTAAATCAATGATGCAAACACTACAAATAATTATAAAATTTATTTTAGAATCATCACGAGTATGTCTTGCAAAAACAAGTTGCAGAAGACTATTATGATTTGTACGTGACGCAGTTAATATTTAGAAAACTACGAGAAGGGATTGCAGTCATTAAGAAAGAGATCGAGTTAAAAATGGAGAAAGCCAAGCTCTATCACAACAGGTAAGTAACTACGGTGTACCATGGTAGTCCTTTAAACCGGATTTTACTAAACTACCGTCGATTGGATCGAACGAAGTCCCGAGTTTGTTATGTTTTCTGAACTTTGTTGATTCTTCTAGCAGATGTCACTAATCGCGTCGCGTATGAGAACGAATAAATTGGTGTAGGTACTGCCGTTTCGGCAAAATATTTTTCGCCAAATTTCACTTCCCAAAAAACTTATCGCAGTAGTTTTATTTTCGAAACGAATCTTTAGCATATAAAATTTCGCATTTTATTCAAATTGTCAAATTATCATTTGGCATAATTTTACATTGTCAAGTAACATTGACATATGTTTATTAAGCAAACGTTTTCTTTTGGCTAATATTATATTCCAAATAAATGTTTGTTCAAAATGACACTTCGCACATGAACCAACCACAGAAACCAACTGCTACCAGAAAAGTAGGTTAGGTTAGAACCATCACGATACATTTGACTAAATAATAGGTTGGTAATATGAAACATGACTAAGTAATAATTTTTGAAAGAATAATTTGCCAAAAAAAAATTACCAACTGTAAAATTGCGATAAGTTGTTTTAGCAAATGATTTTTTGCCAAATGATAATTTGAGTAAAATATTTTGTTATGTGATACTTTGGGAAAAGTTTTTTGCCCATACATTAGTAATCCGAATAAATTACTACATGGGTTGCTTAGGTAGACTGTAGTAACTGGTAGCATGCCACGATATTTAAAAGACGTTTTTAAATATTTTTCTTAGCATCCGTTTGAGAGCTACGATGCCACAGACAGACGGACAGACATGGGCGTGAAACTTATAATAACACTCCTCTTATTGCGTCGGGGGTTAAAAAGAAAGATGTTTTTTTCTTACTAAACTGACTCAGGATCATCGTAATTACGACTAGAATAGAGAAACTCTACTTCATCTCATTTATTTTAAAATCCACCGTTACTTAAATACCTATACCGTTAAATGACAACAGTTTTATCTAAAGTTTATTTGCCTCATTCCTTACAGGAATCTTCTATTCAAGATCCTAACTTGTTGGCGAACGTTGCCAGCTTTAAACGCAATAAAGAGAGAGCAAGAAGCTAGAAAAGCGAGATGGAGGGAGAAAGTGCTGCAAGTAGTTCCGGATTATACGCCGCCGGAAGAATAAAATAGCATTCAAGAAATACTTACAGCGTTATTAGTAAAACTAGAACTTGAGTAGGATCTTAAGGCAATAAGAATATTAATAGACGACAGAGTTACATTTATATTAGTCAGAAACGATAGGGTGTCTTGCATCGACATAATATGTACCTTACGGCACTAGATTGCCTGTTTGAAACTAAACGCGCGGCGCATCAATTATTAATATTACTTTGACACAACACAACCTCCTGCTGGGCTACTACGAAACTCGAAACTCGAAGTTCGTGTCGTGCGATCTCTCTGACACTTATACTATTTAATACGAGAGCGAGAGAGACCGCACAACACGAACTTCGAGTTACGAGTTTCGTGGTAGCCCTGCTGTCACGGACGTCAACAAACTATAGGTAGTGAAAGGTTCACAAATCTGCGCTTTGAACAAATTTTGTGCGCCGTTTTGATGTAAAAAACATGCAGTCTAGTACATAGATGTCATTAGTTTCTTGACAGGCGAAACATCGCTAGATGGCATTAGTATCGCGAGGGTTTTCAACCAATCAAAAATGTGACACAAATGTCAAAGTTGTCAAATGCACCTAGCGCGGCGCCAACTACAACTAGCTTGTCACAGAAACTCCCACTGCTGGACATGGACATCATTGTAAGTTTTACCACAGAATAAGTAATATTACAAGTAGTTTTACCCGCATTTTACTCGATAATTTTACTAATTATTATAAATGCGAAAGTTTGTATGGATAAATACAAATTATTCTTACTTACTTTTCAATCGATTAGGTACAAAAAATGTATGTTCAGCAATTTCCGCATAGCTATAGTGTTATTCATGAAGTCGGATACTTACATACTACTTAATATTTTAAGACAATTATTATAAGTGCCACAATCACCAGCTGCCAAAGCAAAGTAGCATAGAATTTTTTTAGTCTTTTACCAAAATCGGGATACTTATTTCGGTTATCTATTGTTTGCCCGAAAGTTATATGCTATAACTTCATTTGTCCGAAGTTTATATGCCCGAAACTTCATTTGCCCGAATGTTTCGTTTACTAGAAAATTTATTTGATATATTCCTATTTTCCCGAAAATTAAATGTCATAATGATACGAATGCAATATGTATTGTTTTCCATATTATTATTGCAATAATATTATTTAATAGAATATTCAAACGCCATACTAAATAGTGTTATTAACAACTTATGATTATTGATTAAAATTGCTTTTTTCTATTACTAATCTATCTATTTTCTTTATTGTCCGGGCTGCTATAAAAAAAATACCTATATCGAAATTAAAAGGCTAAGGCGGGAGCTACGCTCCGCTTCGCTGCCACCTTAGCCTTCTGAACCTTATCCGAGTCGCTTCTGCTCCGATCCGTCTTGCTCGCTCGCTTCGCTCGCTCGCACAAATCAAATGTCGCAGTTCTAACCTAACCTAACCTATGTGGGTAAAATTTACCTAATTCAAAGGCTTGTTTGACGCGACGTCGATAATCACCATTTACATGGATGGCAAATGACATTATGGCATGTGATACTTATGGATTACAATGAAAAATGCAATTATATAAATTAATATTATGGTAAACAAAGATTCTGTTATGATGTCTGATTAATATGGTAAACAATGAGGAGTGCAAATTAATTTATAAGAAACAATATTATGGCGGTTGAATATTATAGCACATGAAATTCGGGCAAGTAAAGGTATACTACTTATTTCACGTGGCCAAATAAAACATGTGTGCTGTAGCGTAGTGTAGACGATACACTTTAGAGCCGTGATTTCTAATACTAAGCTCGATGATGGGAATTCGCTGCACACCATGTGCAACATGCACACTTTTTCCTGGACTATTTTTATGGTGACAATATCAATATTAGTTAATTATGGCCATGAACACGTAAAATATACGGAATGTCAAGCGCATAATTATATGACACACGACGGCGACAGTAATAATAATAAAAACTTTATTTTACCAACAACAACAAAACATTTTACAATCACGCACAGTACCTAAGTACATAGTACTACCTAAGTACATTTTTTTAGTCTAAAGGTGGGTAGGTACATACATATGTTGTAGGTTTATTCTTTGAGTATTAATGATGTCCTTTACTCCCCGTACTAGTTATAAACTGTATAACGGTGAAGTAAGATTCGTCACTCTTAATCGTAAATTCAAATTAGAAACGTACCAATGTACGTTTAACAAAAGAAGTTTTTAACATAACTACAAATTTGAGGGAATATTAGTAATAATAATAATAATAATAATAATAATAATTCATTTAATTCGAGTAACTTAGTGACTCATACATAATTGTTTTAGTAAGAACTTATTAGCTAAGTGTTAGTTAAATCTGTAATACTTAATTTCTACGCCTACCATGCCCGTGTCACTGGAACAACCACAGAATGTAGTTTGTTCCAGTGGCTCGGTATTGGGTATTAATATATCCAAAAATCACAGTTGGTTAGGAAACGTGCTAGTTAGTGGAAAGTCTCATACTTTTCAATACAAACAATCTAGACACGTGGAAGCGTGTCAAACCAAGTTCAAGCTTACAGAACTGGCGAGCAGCACCGTGTGTAATTTTACCCGCACCATTTGGAGCCACTTTTGACCCAATCATATATATTTTTGCCTGACAGCTTGCTGTTACGGTCATGGTCTACGGTGTAGTGTAGTGGGTAGAGACCTTTAATGTGAACACGACTGTTCACATTTGTTTGTTGTTATGATGTTTCCCGTATGCCAATGTTTTCTAGTTGTGCAAAGCAAAAAAGAAACGATTTCACTGTAATGTAAGTATAGGTATATTAAAAAATGAAAAACATGAGAATTCAATACAGGTGAATAAATAAATCGTCAGTGTAATAATATACAATAATAATACTATCAGAATAAAGAAAGGCAAGACTAGTGCTGAAGTAATATACAAAATATTGTTAAAGGTAAAAAATACATTTTTAAAACACTTTTCTATTATGGGTAGGTACTTCTTTATAGTTTTGTCGTCGTTTTATACGTACCTACATAATTTTGAGGCCAATGTTATGGTACTTATTGTTATACATATGTGGGCAAAATGATCGAATGAAGGATTTTTCCATAGTTAATAAGTTATGTTATTTAGACATACAAGCAGGCAATAGAAAGGTCCACAATCGTTTTTTTTTTACATTAAACAAATATATAGGTTAGGTACTATACCTTGACAAGCTTGTGCGTGGCATTCGGTAGAACCCTGTTGCAGTTAGCAGTGCCGCATTTATCAAAAAAAACTTGATAAGGACAGCAGAGGCTACCCCCGACATAAGAACTTGCCAAGATATAGGTAAAATACAACCACATGTTCACAGCTATATTGTTCCAAAATGATGTATTGTACCTATTACAAAGCAGGCTTAATAAATAATCATAATTACATAGTTTTTTATTTTTTCTCTCTTAAAAACTTAATTTCTCGAACCTCTAGAGCAAATCCTCGAAAAAATAAGACTTCATCGCACGGAAACATTTCTATTGTCTATACGAAAAGATATAGTATATAAATACTTTAAAACAAAATACTAGAATACGTCAATAATTTAGTATGGAAAATCATACTTTTTACACTCTTTCAGTTTTCACTAAGTACAATTAACTTTCTATATTATTTATTCATAAACCTTGTTCCCAGCACATAATCAGCACTGGAAGGGGGCAAATATTTCCACATTCAAAGATATTTCAGTAATGTAACTGGCCACTTTTACAGCCAATGTAGATTCCGGAAAATTAGGTACGACAACGAGCGAAGCGAGGAGTGTAAGTAAGGTACAATTGCAACACGCGAGCCGCGTCAGCGGCTGGTGAATCGTCAGGATCTACCAGTGCTGGTTATATACGGGGAAGCAGGCTAACCATTTTAGCATCATTTGATTAAATCTACATAATTTAGGTCCGACATTATCCTCAGTAGAGATACAATTAATTTACAAAATACTCTTATAAATTGACCAATAGTTTTTCGAAAATAATTCAATTTAAGACTAAATTTCAGGCTTAATACACATTAATAAATATTTGAATTTACAGTAATACACTTAATATATTTATCGATAAAGGGAAGAAAAGATATAATGTAGTCAAAGAAGCTGAATCGTATACCAGAGTGGAGCTTTCGTGCTACTAATGTCATATTGACATTGCATACATCTACTCTTTAATATACTTTTTGAAGTCATAGCGAAATTGACTATCACACGTTTTTTTTCGTCTGTTAAAAAGGTCCCACTGGTACAGTCAAGGGCTTAAATATCGTCGTACACATCGACCTTATGGTTAGTGGCATAAAGATGTAAGTATAGATATTTTTGACGGCTTGGTAACGTACATATATTTATGCCCTAGACTGTACGCGGCGAGATTCTGTTTCCTTGACTGTACAGCCACCGGTACACAGGTTGTATTCAAATTTTCCTGGATTATTTCAGGCCCAATACTACGAAGTGCAAATTTCGAACTTCGTATCATGCCGTCCCGCTGCCGCTAATATAACTAAATCGAGAGTGAGAGGGACGGTACGATAAGAAGTTCAAGTTATTGGGTTAGTTTGACTTAGGGTTGTCAACCGTCCGGGTCTCGGGAAAATAAAACAGTTGGCAACCCTTAATACCCGCAAATTTATCAAAGCCACCCAGTTTTATTGTGCCTGATTTGGAGTATAAATACCTGCTTATAAATATAACATATAGCTATAACGTAAATATTTACATACATGTTATTTAATTATAATGCTAAGTTATAATATAATCACTAGAGTACAATAAGTACTACGGGACTAAAGTTTTTTTTACTTCTGTCATCATACTGCGTAAACTTTTAAAGTAAACGCAGTTTTCGTCTATCAAAACAAACACCGAGAAACTGTATATCTAGTACACAATATCTTTGCCTTTTATTAATAAAAAAAATAAACGCAAAAACCATGGCTTTTTGATATGAAACACAAATACAGAACGTTCTACGTTTCTAACAATGTATGATTTTATTCTATCACAGACGCATTCGCATATTAAGTATTTAATCTCGTATATTTACCTTGAAATCTCAGTGTTGCCATTATTGCAGGGTGTGAGTAAAAAATAGCCCATACATAGTAGCGAGAAATGTTCAAAGTCGAGAATTTCAATAAAAGCTAGCATGCTAAAGAGCGTTTCGACTTAATTTTGCGTCCTAATATGCTACGATATTTTAATATAATTAATGATGAATTATACAACAAATAACCCTCAATTTGACATACTTAATTCATGTTTAACACAAACTATTCTAATGAGCACTAGTTCATTAAAGTAAAACTGTGATCTCAATAGATTCAGTCTCCAAAATTCCCTTTATGTAAAAGTTAATTTCACAACACATCAGTCAATTTATACATTCAACACGTTCACTATTCTGCGCCACTGCGGTTCTGAAAGACAACTGTACCTTTAATGTAATGTTAAAAACAGCATAAATGTCAAAAGTACTTAACTAGCAAGGTTCCGAAATCTAATCTTAAAGTCAATTGGCTAGTTTCGTGGGCAAAAAAATAATACTCGATTTAGTCTTTCAGTTACATTTATACTTGGTTTTTGGTAGGTATTTAACTAAATGTAAACAAAACAACGTCAATTGGTGTCTTAAATATTGAAATTCCCCCATTAAACTATCTAAACATATTAGTGTATTGATATACACTAGTCTAGTTAGTTTGTATTACAATGATAGATAAGTAAAAAGTCAGAAATCCTTGAATGTACCAAATCTGGCGGCTGAAGTTTGTTTACATTTAGTTAATTACCTAAACGTTTCAAGTATAGAAGATATTAGACACGTATTTTTCTTTTGTCAAACAAACAAAAAATAAAAAGGTGAAGCGTGTCAAAGTTAGGGGCTAGGGACCCGTGCATCACGCCGTGCTAAAAGTAGAACCGACTGGCTATAACTTCATATTTTTTTGTTTAATTGACAAAAGCAAAATTTCGTGCCACCCTGCAAGCACCGTCTATCGAAGTCGCGTCTCGATTCTCGATCTATGCCACATAACGTGCTTTGACTATAAACAATTATTTTGTTCACCAGCGACCCTACGATAGCGGGGTTAGAATCATTTCGTCTAAAACGTAGCTGGTCTATGTATCAAATTAGTAATTGGTGTAAGTAGCAAGTGGTCCAAAAAGCAACTGGTCTAAGTAGCAACTTGTCTAAGTATCAAGTGGTCTCTAATTCTTTGACTCAAAGTCAACGGAGCTCCGCTGCGGTGCGGAGCTCCTATTCCGCGTGGCTGAAGCGCTTCGCACCTTGACGCAACTAACCTAACCTACCTATGTTTTTTTAAGTTTTTGACTAAAACAGGTTAGGACCAGTTGCTTTTTAGACCACTTGCTAATTAGACCAGTTGCTTCTTATACCAGTTGCTTCTTAGACCACTTGCTACTTAGACCAGTTACTACTTAGACCAGCTGCTTTTTTAGACCAAATAATACTAACCCCGATAGCCATCGCTATCGCTATCGTAAGGCCCAGTTTAGACCTGCAAGAAAAACCACGCAAGTTCCATTACATTGCGGCGCTTTATTGACCACTACAAACTCGTTAGCTTTACGGCCTCGCAATGTAATGCAATTTGCCACTTGTCTAAACTCGTCTAAAGTCGCACAGCTGTGCAAAACAATTGTTTGTGGTTCATTGATATGGACCTCCGCAAAGTAAAGTCCGATTCAATTTATCGTGCTTTGTGTACGACGGCCCTGTTTTGGATGTAAATCAGTTATTTCCCGTGTGATCAATTAATTAAAAAAACTTACCACAGTATTTCGGTATGTACACGAAAATCTGCTTGAGCAGGACCAATGCAATGATGAGCACATAGCCCACTCCATAAACTGAGGACACGAAGCAAATAGCCAAACTGAAAAACGAAAGTATAGGAATCATTTGATAAACAGTAGTTTATTTGCTTGAAATAAACCTCTTCTGTCCTGACTAGTTACCTCCTAATTTGAGATACCCCTGATGTTGATGCTCATTTTCCCCATCTTATGGGGAAAATAAAACAATAATAATAATAAAAGTCCAGAGTAATATTATTGGTAAGTAACACAATGGTAATAATATTATCACCTTTAGTGACCACATCTCCTGGTTCCATCCCATCATCATAATCAAAAATATTATAATTATAAAGAGTATTAATTATATCAAGAGTATAATTATAAAAAGGTATTATAAAGAGTCTGTAACTGCACCCACCTAACATGTACAAAGTAACACCTGTGATGTTCCAGCAAAATAAATCACATTACATTTCATTTTCACTTCAAAAAATTTTTAAACTAAAGTCGACTCCATGAATTATGATGCTACTAAATTTCCCAGGTTAGATGTTATGTCAATACTTACTCCATCTGATAGTATACATCGCTACAATCCTCAGGCATGAGTATAGTGCCAATAAATATGAACGGCTGGCAGACAGTGGTCAACCCGAGGTTGGTGCCAAACAGGAGCGTCGCAAACGCGAATATTTGGCCAGCGAGGAAGTAAGGGTAGTTTGGTCTGAGTACACAACAGTCCCACCTGAAATTAGAAATAAATTATTTAACTGCAGGTGTAGGTAATGCCACCAGAGTTGAGGTCACACACACAAGACAGTAATGACAGCAGGATTTTGACATTCAATCATTCATTTTCCTTTTATGCAATCAAATCAGTTCTTCTTGTAGCTGTTCACTTCAACTCTTGTGGCACTACCTACGAGACTAACTCCATTCTCCTAGTTGTGAACTAGGCAAAAGAAGTTGGAAGGGCCCTCATACTCGATTTGTAAGAGATCTAGCGAGATTTTTTACTTATTTTTGTTGAGGCTTTGAACACTCCAGGTGATCAAATCAGCTTTATGGGTGCTCGCTCTGTGCCCAACACAAGGGAGAGATCAGTGGTAAATGCAAATAATGGCTTTGTCAGATGTCGGCTCTGAGAGCCAACAATTGAAGTGGCTATTGTGCATGGCTTTCAAACCCCAAAAATTCTTCAAGTGTGAGTTCTGAACATGTTCCAAGAAGTTTTTTTTAAATAAGCAATACATGTTATCCATGGATAGGATTTAATCTCTTTTAAATAAGAAGCAAATAAAAGCTACTCACCAAATTGAGTGGAAAAATCTTTCATTGACCTCAATCTGACATATTTGACAGTAGTGCGAGTCTGATGTCAGTACTGGGCTGAAAAATACATAGTTATTGTTTTAAACTCTATTACTTTTCAGTAAATTGATTGCTGCATGTGATACTTATAGCGGTTCACATTCTCAAAAGTAGTCTATTAGTGCTGTAAAATCTAATTTAATTGTATTAATTTTTTTCTTCTTCAGTTATTCATAGTCATACAAATCAACGCACGTAAAAATAGCTCTTGGCGATATACCTGCGCAGTGAGCGAAATACGGACTAAATTGGCAGCAGAGCAGTGGGGGACGCGGGAGGGGGCGTAGGAGCGCGCGCGCGGCCGTCACGCCATTGGCTTAGTTGACAGATGCGCAAACGTACCCCCTCCACGAGCCACCCAGAGCTCTTTTTACGTGCGTTGACTTGTACCTCTGTTTTAATGTTTTATTTAAGGCAATTCCTTCATGGCTCATCTTAGCATGCTAGTAATACATTGTCATAATCATTCTAACAAAGTGTATCACTATTGTCTCCTGAGGTACAGGACAGAATAAAAACACTTTAAAGGTCATTGACCCAATAACCTACATAGATACACCATATCAATAGCCAAATTAAGGAATAAGTTTTAGAGACTTTCACCTCCTTTAACCAAGTTGTCCTAAAACAACTGCCGTCTAAATGCTAAAAAATAACTTTCCTACCTGTATTCCTTTCCTTTGGAGGATCCAGTGGCCAGTTCGAAATCGGCCACAGCCTTCATTTTATGGAAGAAATAGCAAGTGCAGGCCACTAAGACAAGCAGAACAAAGTTCTCCACTTGTGTTATCTCCAGTAGCCTCAGTACTCCAAATTCAAACACGAGGAACAAGTAGATCCCTGATGATAATGTCCAGGAGTAAAAGAATGATGACCTGAGACAGAGAGATCGTGTTATTCTGGATTTCTGTTAGTTTTGACTGATCACTCAGTTCATTGATAGAAACTACCTGGTGATTAATGTTTTGAGGTAATTTTTTTCCAGATACCGTGTTTTGCTTTAAGAGGGCCGCATAATAATGAATTGAACAATTCAATTCTTAATTTTGTAAATATAGTGTTTTTGTTTCTATTAATTCAGTCTTTATTATTCTTGGTCGTTTGCCATCCAGTTGAATAAAAAAAAAACTAGTGTTACAGACACATATTATTGAATCATCAATTATTAAGGGGCTGTTTCACCATCCATTGATTAGTGTTAACTGGCGGTTAGGTGTGATGCCATCTCGATTTGTTTTGTTTGAATAGACGGAGACGGCATCACATTTAACCGTCGGTTAACACTAATCAATGGATGGTGAAACAGCCCCTAAATCTGATATTTTATGGCAACAACCTCTAGTAATAATACTCAGGGCATATTAAATAGCAGGCTTGTGTCAAAGTAAATTCAGATGAAGAAAATTTTTCAATAATTGCAGCAGACTCAAATAAATTAGTCATAGCTATGAATAGTGATAAGCATCATGATTCCTTCAGGCAACCTGTGACTCGCCATCATTATTTTGACTACAGGAATACCTACACTAATTTGGGATATGGAATTTGTTATAATTTAATGTAAACAGCAACGTTATAGCTAATAATGTACCAACCTATTTTTTTGATGAGGCCTGGTACAGACGTATAATACTCCCATAGCTATGGTGACCATAACGATAATAGTAACTGTACGGGACAGTGTACACAGCAACAGCAAAAGCGGCAGGATAATAAACGGTAGAATGGCATCCGTATCCACTTTCTTTTTATTCGCCTTGCTTGTAACGAAAGGCAGAATATCTTCCATCGTTAGTGCGGTGATAACCATCTCGCTATTCACAGACTAAGCTGAACTTTTAAGACATTAGTAAATCGTTTTTCTTAAGCGAATCTTACTGTTTGTTTTGTTCCGAATAAACATTTATTACGGGATCTCGTAATGAAAACTACAGGAACAAGCAACAATATGTTTTGTTTGACGTTGATGTGATGTTTGACGATTGACAATGAAGATGACAGATTTGACTTGACAGTGACGGCCCCATATGGGTTACCATACTTAGGTTTTTAATAACCCCTAAATCCCTCGAAAAATAAAGCCTGCCTACACGTCTCATAAAGACGCGTAAATACATTTTTGTATAAAAAAACAAATAGTTTCCTAACCCATATATAATACCTTTAACGAACAATTCTTGTATATTATGTATGTACATATTTCGGGGATCTCGGAAAGAGCTCCACGATTTCGATGAAATTTGGTGTGTAGGGGTTTTCGGGGATGATAAATCGATCTAGCTTGGTCCTATCTCTGGGAAAAGCAAAGCTCGGTCGCCCAGGTATAATTAAGCTTTCTTTCTTAAAAACACAGATAAAATATTGATGCAGTGTCATAAAAGCTGTAAAGTACTTTTAATTAATTCCAAAAACGTATATGTTGAAGTGTTTGTAAAGAAGTTTGCGGAAATATAGGCTGCAAATATTAAGGTATAACCGCACAGCACAAAATGTTCATGAAATTATTACAATACATAGGGTAGACCGGGGACAATAGAAACACGTCATGACTGAAACAAGTCAAATTTCTCGAAAACTATAATACCTACGGGTATGACGCAACACTCAGAACACGCGGTCGGCCACGGCTGAATCCCCGACCAATAGCGCTCGAGCGACCGAACGGCGTGGACTTGTCAAGGAGCCATCGAAATTTTTCGCAGTCAAAAGTAACTATTTGTGATCTACTTTGTTTTCTTATAACTTTGTTTACTCTTGTATTTTGACTGATTAAATTATTGGAGGGTTATAGTAAGGAATAAACGCGTGTTTTGATTGTTATGGATCAGCTTTAGAGTGTCTTTGATGAGTAATATTTGACCTTGAATTAAAAAATGTGATGTGGGGACGGTAGAAACAACTTGCTTGTGGACGATTGAAACGTTTCTATCGTCCACGCGTTTTAATCGTCCCCAAAAGTAACCCATTTCAAATATAAGGAGGTTCTGTGTTTGATGCACATGCTGTTCACAAACATTTCTAACATTTCTGCTATTTTTGACCCAGTTAAAAATATTTTATTTAGTAGTGTCAAATTAAAACCGCTAAATAATAATACTTTTTAATATATTTTTCAAAGGATAGTATTAAAACGCACATCAAAAAAAACTTTTTTATCCAAAAAAAAATCTGAATCAAAATTACGGATTGCACAGCAAAATAATCCACCCAAAATATTACGTACTTAATACAAAAAAAAATACAAAACCTTGTAACTTTTTTTTTAAATATAGCTTCTATTTTTGCACATCAAATATAATTACCTATCAATTTATTTTCAGCATGTATATACTTTTTACATAACCAGCACTAGTAGGGCCAAATAAATAAGGTTCTGGCGCTTCGCCGGCCGCTGCCGCGGCGCGCTCGCTTTGCTCGCTCGGCTTGCGCGTCGCGTTGTGGTCGCAATTGTACCTAACGCTCCTTATAGGCGTATATATAGAGGGGGCCGGGTGGGCTGTGGAGTCAGTATTTTTGCTGTGCAGTCAGTATTTTTGATGTTTTGTATAGTTTGTGTTGATATATTTTCGAATTATCTGCAGTACCTACTAGTTTTGCTAAACATTTAGTTTATTTGTATTGAAATAATTTAATTGATGTACATACAAAGGTATATAAATGATGAGAATAAATTGATAGGCAATTATTATTTGATGTGCAATTAATAATATTCCTTTTTCAAATTCGCCTAAAGGCGTTAGGTATAAACTACACATACTTCAGTATTTTCACGAGACTGACTATTAGTAGGTAAGTACCTACAATTGTTAATAGAGATGGTTGGTTATTGTTAAGAGCGTTTATACCTGCTGAGCTGGCAACGTTGCATTTTTGTTAGTTTTTTCGATTATTCTGTAAAAATTTAATTAAAATTAAAAATGTATTCTGATAAAACTGTTGTTAATATATAATGTGTCTGCTGCAATAATGATTCGTGATAGGCTTTTATTTTCTTTAGGAACCGTTAATAAACATTTTTTCGTTTATTAAGAATATAAAAGTCTATCACGAATAATTATTGGAGTAGACACATTAACTTATATATTAAGAACAGTTCTAACAGACCACATTTTTAATTTTCATTAAATTTTTATGGAATAATCGAGAAAAACTAACAAAAATGCTACGTTGCCAGCTCAGCAGGTATAAACGCTCTTAAAATATATCAGAAAAAGTTAAAGAACATTTTTATTTCATCATGGCATATGAACTCTTAAATATTTTTATAAATAAAACAATTTAAACTGAATATCTTGAGTCTATTATTTAATTTTGCATCCCGACGTTACGGGTTCTTTACAGCACTCGTTGTCACAGGGTACGGACGTACCTATCTATACTAAGTATACGGAGTGGTTATGATTGAAACATTGTTATAATTGAAACAAGCACTTTTGTATGAAAAATGAACATGCTTTTTCCACTTTAATTCTGTATTGTTTTGTTTACTATTGAATCATAACTACTTCGATTAAGTTAAATGTATAAGGTAGCAGCAACAAAGACAGCTAAAAGTCCTATACTTTTTTTTATGCGCGTTTTTTTAATCGAGATGTTCAGAAGGTCATAAGTTGTAAAATATTTATTTTACGCATGTGGAATTTTGATGAGCTCATTGTATACTATAGTAGCGATGAAAAAGATGTAACAGATAAAATTACTTTAATTGTGCCGAAGATATTAGGGTGTTTCAATTGACCCCACATAGTGTTTCAATTGTCAGTCATGTGTGGTCAATTGAACCACTCTGCCCCAATGTCTTTATTACGTTATGGTCAAATAACTATGGGTGATAGACCTTTCAAGTTCATCTTATTTAGGAACCAGATAACTAAGCTTAAAATAATTTAGGTCTACATCTTTCTAACCATAAAAATAAAAAAGTTACAGGCGATTAAAGCCAAATCGTTTCAGTTGTCCCCGGTCTACCCTATCTCAAAGTCTGTTAATTGTGTTTTGTTTCTTTTCTTTTATACAATAAAGAGTTTTAGTATTGATAACCAACATGAGCTGAGAGTGCCAATAGTTCGAGGGTAAATGGGTAATTTCACCCGAATTAGACACTTTACTTTTCATTTCGACTGTGAGGAAAGTAAAATACTACAAAAAATGAGAATGCCACGGCCGACTATAAAAAAAAATCGAGTTGGTCACGACCAAGGAGCTTAAGTATATTATTATACAAAACTGCAGGTTGAACGCCGAACGAAGAAGTTTGACCTTTATTACTTATTTATATATTCCATCTCTTTCTTTCACATTTCACGTATGACTTCCATCACTTTCTTAACCTAACTAAAGAAAGAGATGGAATATGTTCGTGACGTAATAAAGATCAAATTTCGTGTTTCAAACGGATGTTCTGCGTTCAACCTCCAGTGTTGTATATAAGCTCCTTGGTCACGACGTGCATCTAGATGGCCATGCCGAAAGGTGAAAAAAAGTGTCATTGACGTACCTAACTCAATTACCTTCGACTCCGTGGCTAATCGAAAAATTAAAAAAAAAATACTTTCCACCCTAGAGATGAAAACGCAATTTTCCACCCGGCTATCTACCCATGAAAATTAAACTTTCCGAACAGGGGAGATGAAAACATACATACATATCAAACCCGCTAAACTTTCATCACGTACCTACAAATCCTACAAATACGTACAAAATGTAGTGATAATGTTTTACAATCGTATTTTGCTTTCTCAATAAGCTTCAGTAACTTCAATAAACCACCTAATTGAAAAAGCAAGACAAATACATACTTGTTGTACTTAGCTCATCATCCCAGCCTATATACCTACGTCCCACTGCAGGGCACAGGCTTCCTCTTAGAATGCGAGGGCTCGGGCCGTAGTTCACACGCTGGCCCAGTGCGGATTGGGAACTTCACACAAACCATTGAATTGCTTCGCAGGTTTGTGCAGGTTTCCTCACGATGTTTTCCTTCACCGTAAAGCTCGTGGTGAATTTCAAATATCAATCTTCAAGTCTTCAATTTTGGATGTTTCATAAAGTTTTAAATAGATTAGTTTTATTAGGTATAATAATATACTGAGTGGAAAACAATCTGGCCCACAAATTTATGCAGTAAATGTATGTAGACTGGGCCAAATTTTGTGCCGCTATGTATATTATAATGGTGACGATTTTTTTCTTTATATACTTTGAGTTTCACTTTTATTTTCAGCTTGATCTTCAAAATAGATCCATTTTTATACTGATGTTTTTTTTTATCAAAGTTAAAAGAAAGGGCCGCGAAAATGGTGTGCCTTCCGTAAACTGGGACCAATGACCTTGTCCCATTGTATGCACAAGGTCATCCAGGATTTATTTCTGCCTAAAAAAAGATTAGAACTCAAGTTGGATTTTCTTAAACATCAGCTTGAGCCTTTTTTATTACTTGGACCTAAAACTTGGACAGTGTCTAATTTTACTATGAAAGTGTCAAACAGGCTCAGGCTAAGACGCTTTACTTTATTAGGGTTCCGTAGTCAACTAGGAACCCTTATAGTTTCGCCATGTCTGTCCGTCTGTCTGTCCGCGGGTAAGCTCAGAGACCGTTAGTACTAAAAAGCTGTAATTTGATATGAATATACATATCTGTCACGCCGACAGTGGTACAATAAAAAAAAGTAAATATTTTTTTTTACGGTACCTCCCATAGACGTAAAGTGGGGGTGATTTTTTTATTCTCGACTAACCCTATATTGTGGGATATCGTTGGATAGGTATTTTAAAACCATTGGGGGGTTGCTAATTTTTCTATTCAGTGATCTGTTTGCGAAATATTCAACTTTAAAGTACAAATTTTCATTGAAATCGAGCGTCGATTGAAATTCATAATGGTAGTAAATATATCAAATTTACAAGGAAAATTATAGCGGCTGAGATTGCTTGAGAATTATTAGTAGTTTAAGGGGCTGTTTCACCATCCATTGATTAGTGTTAACTGACGGTTAAATGTGATGCCGTCTCTATTTGTTTTGTTCGAATAGACAGAGACGGCATCACATTTAACCGTCAGTTAACACTAATCAATGGATGGTGAAACAGCCCCTAAGAGTAAATAGCAGCCTAAGGTATAAAATATACCTAAACTTGGAAGATTCAGTACACAGTCAGTACAGGCTCAGCCTAGTTTGGAGTCTGATGGATATTTCTCTTGTATTGCCTATGTTTATTTAAATAAAATATTTTGTATTTTTTGTACAATACGAAATCCTTAGAAAAATATTACTTGATTTTTTTCGTAATGGCTACGGAACCCTATCCTGGGCGTGTACGACACGCTCTTGGGTGGTTTTTAACTTAGTACCTACCCTGCCTGCACCAAAATGTCTGCAGCAATGTAATGGATCTGTTTACTGCAATCGATTCTTTTGATACATTATTTTAAAGTGCTTACTGCATGATGATTAGTTGTTTATAATACGTGGTGCAAGCAGGTGTTAGTGTAATTGATATATTTATGTAGACAATGAATAATATAGATACCTAATTTGGGATGGTGTAAGTAGATTTCTATTTGTAAAAGCAGTTTTTGGTTTTTGATTAGTTATTTTACCTACATATCAAAGCTACTTACGCAATAAAGATGAAGCGAATCAAAGTTCAGGAGTGGAGACCCGTGATATCACTCCGTGTTAAAAAGTGTCGCACGGCGTGGTAACGGAACTGTAACTGGCTGTAGCTTTATCATTCTTATTTTAAGGGGCTGTTTCACCATCCATTGATTAGTGTTAACTGGCGGTTAGGTGTGATGCCGTCTCTATTTGTTTTGTTCGAATAGACGGAGACGGCATCACATTTAACCTTCGGTTAACGCTAATCAATGGATGGTGAAACAGCCCCTAAGTCTAATGATTTAAGTTCTCTGTTTATGTCTATAATGCTAACTGACGGAATAACTTGTTTTTTTTTTTAATTAAGCTTTCCCATTATATGTGAAAGATGGATCAATGAGAACGTTCATTTCCGACTTGTGTACCCGACGTTTACGATGGAAAAACAACCAACTGGTGATGCTTCTACCACTCCACTCGGTCCATGTTAAAGTTTTCCATTCAGTGCTTCTGAATGCCGGGAGGCAACTATCTGTAAGTGTTTAGGCCGCTAGTTTCGGATGCAGGCATGGACGGCAGATTTGTCCAGTATTTTAGCTTGGTGGTCACAGCATTTAAATCACACATTTGCAGCAGGGGTTTGGGATTGTATGAATGGCCGGATTGTAAGTCATTATATTATATCTTGTTCCAGCTGCCATGCCAAGTTCTATCTGTATTACTTGACGTAAAAGTAATTTCCGTCAGCACCATGTCGACGGATGCTGCTTTGATATGCTGCTGCTGATGATGCTGCGGTTTAACGGTTAGCGAACTTTCTTGTCCCGTACAGTCAGTTCGTACAGTCGAAGTCAGAGATATCTTCGATTCTTCTCACACTATCTTGTCGCTGTCATTTCATGTTTCCGACGATGCTGTAGGCGACTTAACAGGTGAACCGTATGCTAGTTTGTCGGCTTTAGTATAAATATCAGCAATCAATGATAGATAATAGATAATGCTTGTGTCGTCCATGTATAATAGTTCGCAATGAGCTGTGTAGGTGGCCTCGCTTCGCAGGTCATCGTACATCCAACCAACAACTATCAAGTACCAACCAAGTGCCGGCAACCGTCAGTCAACACCGCGCATGCGTCGAGCAATGTTCGTTCGTTCGGCACCAACCGCGACCGGCTTTCCGCTTCAGTATTGATCGCGCGCTTGACGATATTACATCGTTTTAAAATGATAAAGAACTGCCCGTGTGTAACATAAATAAAGACTATTTAGCATGGAGTGAAGTGTTTTAGTGCTGGAAACATGTCGAAGGTAAGTTAAATTCAGTTTTGGCGTACGAAAGCTGCGGCAAAAAATGTTAGGGGAAATCACTGCCATGACCATGCACCAAGGACATGGTTTAATTGTTACGCGTAACTTTGATTATGGTGTTCAATCGGAAGAATTGGAACTAGGGAAGCCATTGTCGGTTTGACCAATTACTTTGTCAATTACTTTCAATTTACTGTCGTTTGTACGTTTGCCGCACCTTGGGTATTCTTCGCATTTACGATTCTCTTAAATTGTTTTTTGATTGGTTTCTGATAAGGGCATTTATGTTTGAGTAGCACAGATTTTCAAACATCTCGGCATTGAGCGAAGCGCGAAGCACTTGTTAATTTGGTAGCAATTATCACACCGAATCAACGTTCGGCAGGTACCTCTAGAAACGTACACAATAGGTTTTTACCGGAGCTTCGTAACGTAACCCACATAAATACTTACATACAAAGTACCTAACTAACAATCGGGTATTTAATGCTATTGTTTTTAAGGAATATGACACAGTTAAACGTTCCATGTTTAACCGTTACAGTAAAAAAATCGTTAGTTTATTTACTTTTAAACTCCTTTCGGCATCTACCCTCAAATTAGGGATTTTTTTAACAGTCTAGCTAACGAAAATAATTTGAATTCCTGTCAGATGGGTAAATGTACTTATTTGCAACCTTGTATCACTTCATGATGTCATAATCTTATTGCCGGTTTCCCGAATTGAAATAGACATCAATCTAATTCAATTGAGTGTTAATTGATAATGACTCGGAAGTGTTATGTCTGTTGGAAACGTTCCGTAACAAATTGAAATTAAGATGTGGCTGCCTCGCTATGTTTACATACACCTTTAGCTTTTGGTTTTGTCTACTGAACTGCTGAAAAGATTCCACCTACTACGCAATTCAGCATGGCGTACCTACTGCGTAACTACATGTTTAAAATGTTTTATATTTTTAACCCCCGACGCAAAAAGAGGGATGTTATAAGTTTGACCGCTATGTGTGTCTGTATGTCTGTGTGTGTGTGTGTGTGTCTGTCTGTCTGTCTGTGGCACCGTAGCCCTTAAACGGGTGGACCGATTCGAATGCGTTTTTTTATTTGATAGCAGGTTTTCTAGCGATGGTTCTTAGACATGTGTCATCAAGGTCGGTTCAGCCGTTTTTGAGATATTGAACTTTGTCTGTCTGCCTGTAGTCAAATCTTGCAAGTTTAATTTGACCAACTTCCAGTAGTCGGATTGACTTGAAATTTGACATACTTATGCAAATTGCGTGACAATTCAATAAACTGGTAGTGATAGCCTGGTAGTCCGGCCAGGATCGTCTCCGTAGGACGGAACTCTTCAACGGTTAATGGCATCGACTTAAAATTTTGTACACAAATGTAATTTAAGTGACAATGCAAGTAAAGTTAACAAAAAGAACAGTCAACAAAAAAAGATTGTATTAAAAATAAATAAAACATTTATTTTCTAAATGTGACTTCAAACAAAAACAATTCTAAAGTATACAATTTGGAAAGGTTAAGGATGAGCTAAGATCAACCTCGAGCTTGGCAAAAAATGTTGCAAAGAACGTTCACACCGGTTCGGCTTCAGTTTTGGGGGCAAAAAACTCCTCTTTCCGAATATGGAGATGGTATAATGATGCCGTAATGGTAATCGAAGATTTTTTCATAAACCGATGCTTTATGACTGAAATTATATAGGTATACATTATGCTTATCCAATTTATTAAAAGTGTAAACAAACCGATTTCATCAAAATTCTTGTATAAACACCCACTGGATCGAATCAATAACACATTTATTTATAATTCGTGTCTTTTAACTAGATGTCTTATCACTTTTTTCACCAAAATTCACTTGATTTCAATATTTATTTTTCATTTGAAAAATCTTCGCCAAAATCTGACGTTATTTCTTGATTGAAACATTTTTTTAACTGTGTATAATCTGTAGTAGCATAGACTAGCGTAGAGATGGTGGAAAATTTGACATTTTGAAAATCGATTAATGCGCGGATTAATAATTTTTTTTTTACTTTCCTTAAAATTAAAAAATAGTTAAGTACTGCTTTTATAAATGAATAAACAGTCTTTGGAATTAAATCAAGTATTATTGTAAATAATAAAATAGTCAAAAATACGTTGATCTATTCAATTAATAAATAATCGATATACTGAACAGATTAATTATTTTGCAATAGGTTCTAGGTTTTCACATCACTAAATGTCTATGGTTGGGTTAATGGCGTTTTTTGTTTACGCTTGTCATAAATTGGATTGGAATACAATATAAGGTATATTTTTTAAATTAAGTATATCGTAGTACAAGGTCTTGCCAAACTAAGACTAAGAAGAACATTGAGGTTTTTTTTTTGAGTTAGTCTAGGACGCGATAGTCTGAAACTCTAGGATAGGTATGCCTAGTAATAGCATAGGATTATTTTGCGAGGGTGGCATTTTCCTACACCAATAATTTCTTTATTAACCTTTTTAACTCCCGGCGCAAAAAGAGGGGTGTTATAAGTTTGACCGCTATGTGTGTCTGTCTGTGGGTCTGTCTGTGGCACCGTAGCTTTTAAACGGGTGAACCGATTTGAATGCAGTTCTTTTATTTGAAAGCAGGTTTTCTAGCTATGGTTCTTAGGCATGTTTTATCAAAATCAGTTCAGCCGTTTTTGAGATATTGAACTTTGAAGTGACAATGTCGGTGGTACACTTACAGTGTAAGCCAACGCGCCCAACGAAACATATACAAGTACAACAATAACTACACGAACAAAACACAACAAATTATTTAAACTACAGTAACATAAAGTAAATTGGAGGATCACAAATTTAATATACATTACTTAGGTACTTATATAAAACCTTTATCCTTTTTAACCGTTCTTAATACCATCATAATTACTAGCACTTGTAGCAAACTAACAATGTAAAGAAATCTTAAAAACGATTTTTTATCTAACCCATTAAATTCCAAGTGTTTTAAAATTTCGAACCTACGTGCTTATAGCTCCAGAGGCAATGCAAAATCAACAACAAAGTACTTATCTAGTATGTTATTTTAGAACGTTAGTATAGCTGAATGAATTCATTAAAACAACTAAGAAATCAAACTGTTGATTCCGATACTGATAATAAGTATCGTATAATTTACAAGGCTATTAAATTAGAATTACAGTAAATCAAAATCAATAAAAAGAAAAGGTCAAGCGTAAACCGTTCCCAGACGCGGAACGAAGTCGTGATTAACGTATTGGGCAAGCGTGTTTTTGTAAAGATTGGTAAGGACAAAAAACAATGGTTTCACGACGCGAGTGGTCCACTGGTTCTTGCCTAGAGAAATACTTTCGTCATTTTTGCGCATTTTTTTTATTCTACTGGATGGCAAACGAGCAAGTGGGTCTCCTGATGGTAAGAGCTCACCACCGCCCATAAACATCTGCTACACCAGCATTAGCTTCAGTACCCGTCGTACAGCCGAACACATTTCGAAATTTGACACTAAATAATAAAGTTCCATATTAATGGATATGAAAATGTCACTCATTTATAATATAATTGATTGACTGCTTCAGGTCTTCAGGTGCTGTTGTGTTCTGATTGCGATCTTTTCCGATGGAAAACCATTAATGTGCTAAAATCTGTAGCAGACTGTAAAATGAGTGTCAAGAGAGAATACAGTGCAGCTTCCATAAGCTTCAGTAAATTAAAATGCCAATGGTGTCAATAACAATAAAATATTCAGGTCAAGAAAATATTTCTGATGGAGTAACTCTCATATATTTTTTGTTTTTATTGGTAGAACGTTTACTCAAAACCGGCCAAGAGCGTGTCGGACACGCCCAAGCTAATTTAAATTTAAGTACAAAACTAAATAGCGACTTTGACAAGACATCTGTACTCCAAATTTCATTGATATACATCTTGTAGTTTTCGAGTAAAATGCCTGTGACATACGGACGGACTGACAGACAGACAGACAAACAGACAGGCAGACGGACTTGACGAAACTATAAGGGTTCCGTTTTTGCCATTTTGGCTCCGGAACCCTAATACAAACGTAGTTTTTTATTTAATTAAGCAATTTTTTATCTTGATTTTTTAACCGTTTTTAAACCCTATGCAATTCGCACTCAATTTTAAATTCATGTGCAACTTTACTATAGTTAATAATAATCTCCAAACAATTGGTTAAATTTACCTGTTAATTGAGGAAGCGCATTAAAAAACTGAAAATCACATTGTTATTTTTAGTCGCAAAAAATAAAGATAAGTGGCTAGTTATTCGGGTTTTGTCTAAAGTTAGTTTCAAAAATGGCTTCGCTAATTTTATAATCTTCGGTGCGAGGATAATCGGACACTGTTGAGACGTTGATCGTTCGATAAATCACGTTTTTATCACAAGCTCATCATATTGTTCTTTTTATTTTCAATTAATTTAATACGTACCTAACTAAACTCAATTTGAGTTTTATGCATTGCATCGTCATGAAGCCACTATTCTTGGTAATTTTGAGGTAGCTCTATTAATTATGATTACATTGACTTCACAAACTCCACGTTTATCTATAGATCCCGATATTTCAAAAATTTCAACGCCTTCCTCCATTTTGACTGTCGTCTAATCTTGAATCATATTTAACAATTGCAGCTACTCATAGCTGATCATGTTTGTTGTCCTGTTTTAAACGAAATTATTTTCAGGGTAAAATCCAACTTAGTTTTTAGTTTTTAAATACTAACATTATTTTTAAGATTGCTACTAACAAAAATGAGATCTATGTTATCTTTTTAAATAAAATAAATTATTATTATTATTATTATAGCCATTGACTTCGAATATCTCTCTGTCAGTGACTTCATTATCATCAACGTCCCAAATTACAGTACAACGAAGCTTGCCCCGGGCTATATTCACCTTTTTATCAAAAAAATACTGATCAAGATCTATACAAACTACGCTTAAACTATTGCGTAGTAAGTAAACATTTCGCAAACGTCTCATGAGTTGAGTTGTGCCACTGCGACATGGGCTCGTGCGCATTTTCGTAATCCGTCTAGTTCTGTTGCGGTCAATAAAATTCTAGGTAGACTAGGATTTATCTTCAGGCCAAAGCAGGAGAATGGAAACATATAAGAGTGAAATAAGAAACGAGTAAATAAAGCATTGGTACGTAAAATTGTTCAGAAAATGTAATGGGTGTTTGGATTGGTTAAAGTTTGTAAAAGTGAACCTACGTATATCTATTTGATACCTTTAAAAGAGTAACGTCACTGGCTAACAGGACAGACGTACACGCAGCCTGAACTACTGAAGCCAGAGACTTAAAATTTGGCAGACATGTCTCTTGAGGACGATTACGGTGCATTATTTTTGAATGCACCTTTATTGGATGATAATTTTAACGATTTTTTTTCATTTATTTTTATTTATATATTGCATACATGTAACAAGCTCTTAAAGTTAACATGAACCCTGGTAGGGTATAGCATTTGTTGTTGTAATTGTTATTATCTATTTACTATTTTAAAATCTTTTCTTTTACAATATCTAATTTCTGTACCTATATTAATTAATGAATCCTACAATAATTTCAATAGATTGCTTCGCACTCCCACCAATAGAAAGCAAGGGAAACGTTAAAGGTACATAAACTCAAAGTGAAACGTTGAAACTGTGTTTATTATTTAAAGTTGTGTTTGTTTAACATCTTTAAATTATGAGAGAATAAAATCTAAACCTACATAAAGATGACGAGGCTAAAAAATATTTGTGCCCTCAGAATACAAATTGGCAACCCATTGTTTAACTCTTGCACATTTGGGTGCCTTTCAATCCAGTTCCCAACACCACGTGAAATATAACTGAGATTTTATGACTTACGTTTGAACATGTATTACTTCAGCTTGCAAGAGGACTATGATTCCCTCATTACTTGCCATTTCTACACGTACTAGTTACGTTTAACTGTCACGTTTATAGCCTTTGTGTGTTTTATTTCACATCTACAACAAACACTTATATTCACACTGATAGAACGGTCATAGTTAGATTTAGGGATTGCAAATCCGGACGTATTTTGGAAAATCCGGATTTTCGGATTTCCTATAACTTAAATCCGGATTCCGGATTAAATCCGGATTTTCTATATAAATTTATGTAACTTAATACAGGTGTAAATATTTAGTTTATAAAAAGGTTTAGCACTTCTATAACTAGTAAAATAACTTTGTTTTATTACCTACTGGTCTTCGCCTGTGTTTGTTAAAAATGAAAGAAATTCAAAATTTAAGGCTTCTTTATTAAAAATAAGACAAGAATCCAATAAAAACCAACAAACAAAAATTTTAACAAAAAATAGAACTGACTAGAAAAACCATGAAAACATCTTTCCCCAATGAACTAAAATAATTTCCTTGCTCACCCGCGACCTTACGATAGCTAAGCTTATGCAAAATATGCGTGTTCATGCAGTTCCTCCACCTCCACACTGTAAGAACACACACAAATCACACAAACCCATCTATCACCACCACCACACAACTGGTAGCATGGTGTACGGTTGTGTCACTCTGAAGATGAGCTCTGGTTGAGTTCGAAACGCGTCAGTGTAGTGTGGTGGTGGTGATAGATGGGTTTGTGTGATTTGTGTGTGTTCTTACAGTGTGGAGGTGGAGGAACTGCATGAACACGCATATTTTGCATAAGCTTAGCTATCGTAAGGTCGCGGGTGAGCAAGGAAATTATTTTAGTTCATTGATATGGACCTCCGCAAAGTAACGCCTGATTCAATAAATTATCTTTCCCCAGTCCGAAGCCGGCGCCCCAGCCAAGATGCCCAGATTATAGCGTTCCGGAAAAACTGACCTCGACAGAGAGTTCCACTCTATAGTCCGCATAATGAAAGAAGAGGCAAACCGCTTCGTGCTCGTGCGTAATGGAGGAATGTCTACAACATTAGGGTTAAACTGCTCGCTGCGCCTTGTCGTTCGGTGACGGAAAGGGGAAGGGGGTATCAGGTTATGTAAAACCTCCGCACACTCACTGAAATGTAACCTATAAAAAACCGAAAGGCAGGCAACTCGTCTACGGTGTTCGAGGCTCAGAAGATTTGCCCCTACGAGTGAGTCACTGCCTATGATCCTTTTCGCTCGGCGCTCCAACGAGTCCTAAGCATCCAGCTGATATCTAGCAGACCCATCCCAGAGATGGGAACAGTATTTCATGCAAGAGCGACCTTGAGCTCTGTAAAGATTTAAGAGCTGCTCCAAGGTGAAGTACCGTCTCACCCTGGAGAGGATACCCAGTTTTTTGGCAGCAGTCTTTGCCATGGACTCGATGTAGCGACCGAAATTTAGATTGGATGAGAGATCTAGTCCTTAGAGCTCAAGACGGTCGTTAATCGGAACGGGGACATTCCGGAAAGTCGGAGTCAGTTGAACTTGGGACTCCATTTCGCCCAAAAAAGACAAGCCTGTGTTTTTGAGGCAACCCCCTCGACCTAATTGGCATCACCCCATTGGGAAACAGCCTCCAAGGTCAAGTTCACCGCCTCGATCATCGACTCCCTGAAACATTAGACCTTTGATTCAGACTTCGCTTCGGGTGAGTATCTCACCGAGACTGTGCTGTCATCTCCATACCCAAAGATACCGGGTGTTACCAGCAGGTCGTTGATGTACAGCAAAAAAAGAGTCGCGAAGAGCACAGACCCCTGAAGGACACCGGCACTAATACCAAGGAGTATGGACGAGGAGCCATTAACGACAACCCGAATCGATCTGTTCCTCAGGAAATCTTCTATCTAGGTGCAAATCCCAGGAGCAATACCGTATGCCGTAAGCTTGCCAATGAGACTTGCGTACCAGACCTTGTTGAAACCCTTAGAGATACCAAGAGACACGGAAAGAGCCTCACCAAGTCACTATGTCTCTCAATGGCTTCGCTCCAGAGGCGAGTAGCATACACAAGAAGATCCCCAGTAGACCGGCCTCGACGAAACCCGAATTGATGGTCGTTTTTTTTTCAGGTATGCAAGGAGACGGTTGTTTAAAACACATTCCATAATCTTACAGAGTAGAGGAGACTTCCTTTCTTACGGACAGGTTGGACATTGGCAATCTTCCAAGATTCAGAGGCGAGTCATAACAGGGGACAACTCAGTCAGGCGCACATGACAGCAAGACTATGGCAGGCATGCCGTCTACAACTATACGAGTATATTGGGGTTCAATCACTCCCACTGGCACGCGCCGAGGCACCGACCCCAGAGTGGCAGAAAACCACTTTTATGGTTCCTTGTAATCGGTTATATTTTTTTTTAAAAAAAAATTTTTCATGCTTTTTAGTGTAAAAGATCTAAGATACAATAGTGTAATGTCAACTGCTCGTCACCTTTTACGAAAAATTGCTTTTTTCCGATGCAGAGACGTTCATTATTAATGAGTCCTGGTTGGTGCTTCATCACATCACCCGTTGCATTTCACCATATGAATTGCGATGAGCTTAAATTGCTTAGCAACTGCGTTAAAGTATTTGAAACTCAACCCATGAAGTATTTGTTATTGAGTAGTCGCTCCATTGGCCAAATTTTGGTCTTCATCATCAGTTACACTTCACCAAATGATGATTTTTAAGAGCAAATGAACGAGTTAATCCTATATACATATATCGAAATTAGCATGGGCGTTCCTACAATATTTGAAGAGTTCCCTCGATTTCCCTAGGATCCAATTATCATGATTTGGTGCTTATGGGACCTAATTGAAAGCATTCCTAGACGAACGAAAAAAATGTTCAAATCGGTTCATAAAAGACGGAGATCTGAGGTAACAAACATAAAAAAAAATTAAATAAAAAATCCGATTATCCGGATTTTAGAACTGAAAATCCGGATTTAAAATTCACGCTTTAAATGCTAAAAAATCCGGATTTTCGAACTTCGGATTATCCGGATTGCAATCTCTAAGTTAGATGTATATCTTCAAGCTATTCTTGCACGCGCTGCTAATTGAATAGATTTCTTAATGAGGAAGATGTTTTTTCGTTATTTTTATGGCCTGCATGCTTAGAGCTAATAATATGAGAAATTAGGTGGTATGTAAAGTACAATGGCATTGTATCTTGAGAGTATTCAATTAGGTTCCATAAAAACTTTAACAAAACGTTAGCTGATATTTAGAATTTAAGACCGTGCGAAAGCCTTCACAATAAGCTATTTCGAAGAAAAGCCTAAGAAATGTATGTGTAGTTGCAAATTGCGAAGCATCTGAGAACCCATTTTGTTGAATTTTATTACGGACGCGTTAATGACTTGGGTGAACTACTCAAAAAGTAGCGCGGTAAAAGTAAATATGACTGTCGTGATCTTGCCTTAATTCAAGGGCCGAGTCATTTGTGGTTTAACCAGAATACACAGGAAGACTGCATATTTAAGAGGGCTTAAGAAATAAAGGCCTTGGGACGTTCTTTTGAAGGCTTTGAATACAATATAAGTGGACTTTGAGAATATGAATCACTTGTAAATAATCTCGATCCATAATCGTAAAGGCAAAGTTACCTACGATTTCTTCTTTCTTCTTTCGATGACTTATTATGATTTTGGATTGTGACAGACGGATGGCAGAAAATTATGTCCATAAAAATATGAACTAAGTTCTAAGACCAAAGGAAGAAGCAAGCTATACAGTATTACCAATTAACTGGTCGGATCTGGTTTCCGCGTCTACAGACCACAAGGTTTTTTTTAGTGGCGTGTCCAGTTTGATCGTTCCAAAACAGGCTTGCATCACGATCAATACATATTTTATAGTTACAACATTTATATCGACGATAATTATGCTCGATTCAGCAGAATTTTCGTAAGTACAATCACGATATCGAATAAGCCTTATTATGTACGAGTATATGCTTATTGGTATATTGCATGTGGAGCAGCTATTTAAGCCGTTTCTGTAATGCCATACCTTTGCTTAGGCGTACTGCGGGAGATTAATTGTGGTCGCAGAATGCGTTCTACTTCTCCTTTGATCAACATGTCGTCGTAAAATTCATCGTGTGCGTGTAGTTTAAATTTTGAATTGAATTAGTTTATTTTGTTATTGTTATTTGTAGCTTTATGCGTATGCCATGGAATTAACGAGCCAGCAGAGCTATTGCACAGCATAATATATACAAAATACACGTGGCAGTCAAAATATAGCTCTTAGTTGTTACGAAACCCTTGCCCAGCCCAGCACGTTTGAGTGTGCTATTGGGCTAGTTTTTACGTAAACAAATATTGACAACGATTTAGTGCTACTTCGTCTATCGAAGTGGTGGTACAATAGGAATACTCGTAAGTATGGCGAATTGGGTTCGGTAATACCAATTTTTTTCACATGCAGAACTAGTTTAGTTGGAATCCCTGGATCAGTCCCCCTTGAATCAGTATCTCTGGATCAATCGTCCCTAGATTAGTTATTCATGATTCAGTTATCCTTATCCTTGGATTTAAGGTGAACGGATCGGATGACTTCACCATGTACTTTGTTATCAATTGCGTAAGTGCGTGTTGTTCAGATAATTTTGAGCTCTTAGACAACTCTTGATGTTTATTACGACGACTGTGCCTCTCGCAATTTGTTTACACTATAAAGTATTGTAAAATATTTGGTCCCTATAATGTGCCTATTGCTAGATGGAGATATTTAGATTAAATCATCGATTGCTTTTTTTATATCTCTTTTATGGAATGAAAATAATACTTTTAGAGTAAGGACATTGTTTATTATCAGGGGTCGGACAAAAAGTGCCGATGACGTTAAACCACTTATAGGATGATTTCAAATAGTATTTTTAATTTTCATAAACAATAATCACATCATTTATCAACCTCTTTATTAAACGATATGAAATTTATTTTATTCACTGAATTCCATTGATTTATTTACGATTATTTTGTTACTTCATTAATGCTACTTTGTTACTACATGTCACACGGAAGTTTAAATAAAAACATCATCTTGTGTGCATGATTACGTCATTTTTACGTCATCCGCACTTTTTGTCCCACCCCTGTTCAATTTCCAATCCTTCACTCTTTAGTGAACGCCAAAAAGGTACTTCTATTTATCGAAATCTTCTTAAATGTGCAAGTACGTAAAATCTCTCAAAGACTGAAGTTGAAGGAATTCAAAACAAATGCTTAAAATGCTGCTAGTAATGCTTAAAATGTAGTAGATGTCCCGTGAAAGCCCGAAATGTACTATGTCATGTTACTTTCTACTACATAGTGCCTTAAGTACCAGCGCATGTAGCGAATATTAAGTAAAAGCATTCTCTCAGAACATCGAAGATAACGAGTTGGAGTTAGCCGATGAGCCAAGGATTTTCTCATCTAGTCTAGAGGATTTGATGTTGATGATCGTTTCAACTATACTGACGAATTTTATTTCGTTTGTTCGTTGTTTTATTTCATCTATGTAAACTGCTATATTTGGACCATTTTCCAAAACAGTGCACTCTGTCTAATAACTCGTTGCTTTTGTGCAAAAATAAAAGACGTCTTAAATAGATGGAGTGCACAAATCTGGAGAATTCTTGCCAACCATTGTAAAAATTTGGGCACTCAAACAAATTCATGCGTTTTGCTTTTGAGCAAAAATAAGCGATGCATTCAGTAGATCGGTTGCATAGATCTGGAGAATGATCTAATCGCTATCCACTAACCAAATTTGAGCACTCGAGACTATTTAATGCATTGCTTTTGTGCAAAAAATTTGATAGAGTGCTATCTGGAGAATGGCTAACATACAAGACTTTTTGTGACTTTGTTTTTCTGTTTGTTTGTGTAATGTTAAGAAATAATTGATAAATTCGAATATAAAATACTAGAGGGCAATGGACTTAGGGAGAGACAGGAGAGGTATTTTCAAATAGCGCTTTCCTACATCGTGGTTTTCACTATTACTGTAAAATTACGACGGATTCCATAACCAGGCCACAGCTTTGTTAAAACTTTTCGTAAACAATACAAAGTATATACAAAGACTGCCATTGTAGAATTTTGATTAGAATATTGATCACCTATTGTCACGAGTTAACACAAGTGATCTGACTTTGCGTTAGTAAAGCAGAAGTCACTAATGCGTAGATACTTCAAACCTTGGAAATTATAATAACAATTATTTGACTAATACGCAACATTTTTCTTTAGCCGCAGACAATGAAGGAAAAAAATAGATGCCAGTAAGATTGAAAATGACCTTCCTCAAACGGACTGAAGATATATTTGGTGCTATTTAGGTACCTACATATTTTCCTCTGGCTTTTGTTTTTTTTTTTATTTAGACACAAGCACAGAGTATATAATACAGAAGTGCCTGGTGTTGCTGATGTTTATGGGCGGTGGTGATCTCTTACCATCAGGAGACCCACTTGCTCGTTTGTCATCCAGTCGAATAAAAAAAACCGGCCAAGAGCGTATCGGACACGCCCAAAATAGGGTTCCGTAGCCATTACGAAAAAATTAAGTAATATTTTTCTAAGGACTTCGTATTTTATACGGAATCTTCCAAGTTTAGGTATATTTTATACCTTAGGCTAATTTACTCATAAACTACTAATAATTCTCAAGCAAACCTAGCCGTTATAGTTTTCCTTGAAAGTTTGATATACTTACTACCATCCTGATTTTTTTCAAATTTTTCCACCCACCGGTTTAGATTTTAGAGGGGGCGAGGGGGGGACGCTCGATTTTAATGAAAATTTGCACTTTAAAGTTGAATATTTCGCAAACAAATCACTGAATCGAAAAATCGTTTTAGCAACCCCCTAATGGTAAAAGGTGGTAAAAGACCTATCCAACAATACCCCACACTATAGGGTTGGATGAGAAAAAAAAATCATCCCCACTTTACGTCTATGGGAGGTACCCTAAAAAAATTTTTTTTTTAAATTTTAATTGTACCATTTTGTCGGCATAGTTTACTTATATATCCGTGCAAAATTACAGCTTTCTAGCATTGATAGTCCCTGAGCAAAGCCGCGGACGGACGGACAGACAGACAGACAGACAGACAGACAGACATGGCGAAACTATACGGGTTCCGTTTTTGCCATTTTGGCTCCGGAACCCTAAAAAGGTAGGGACTTGGGTGATATTTGTAAATATTCTGTCGGTGTGTTTGAGAATGTCTTGAATTCGTGTGGTGGCAATGGCAGTCTATTCTTCACAGAATCCCAGCTCCGTCCTCGCAGCCAAGGGCTTTAATGTGCCTCCTTGAGCCTCCCATCCTTATGGACACGTTACTGCTGATATCTGTTGAATTTGATGTTGTGATGGGTCGTAATGATAATGGTCACATATGATTTTCAAACTATTTAATTGAATTCGTTAAGTTTTTGTTTGTTTATACTCTTTATTACCCGACTGCGAGGAGTGGTAATGTTTTTTATACAAAAAGGAAATAAGTAAGTACAAGAAGGTTACAAAAAAAAAATTAAGTACAAAGGCAGACTTATCCCTGAAGGGATCTCTAAGCTGCTTTTGTTCAGGAACGCACGGAATGGTTTATTAGAAAAGAACCGGCGAATAGGCGGCGAATGTTCAATATTAAGATTAAATCTTTAAAACCTATGTAACTGTGACAGTTTTCTTTTAGTCGACGACAGATGGCCTAGTGTTAGAGAACCTGACTACGAAGCTTGAGGTCCGGGTTCGATTCCCGTGTCGGGGCAGATATTTGTATGAAAAATACGAATGTTTGTTCTCGGGTCTTGGGTGTTTACTATGTATTTAAGTATGTATCTATCTATATAATTATATTTATCCGTTGCTTAGTACCATAACACAAGCTTTGCTAAGCTTACTTTGGACTAGGTCAATTGGTGTGAATTGTCCGTGATATTTATTTATATTATTTATTTATTTAAATCACTTAGTTGTTTGTTGTACCTTTCCAAAAACAATCTTGCTTACGCTTAAGACTTAGGAAATAATAACAAATAATGATAATAATTTAAACAAAAAATATAAATTTAAATTGAAATAGGGACCTACCTTTAAATGAAAATAAAAAATCTTCTACCAATTTATCTAAATTATAGCTTTCTAAGATTCTCTGTGTCAAACAGCGAACAGACAGACAGACACGACCAAACTACGAATAGTTGTTCAATGTTAATTTCAACCATTTTGACTACGGAAGGCTAAGATCAGCAGAATTTTTATCCTCATTAAATTTTGATGTGGCTTTTACTTACTTAACTATTGTTATCAAATCATGTAATAACAAAATCTTTTGACATAATGTTCGTTAGCTGACAAGTTCTCTATTGGATTACGCACAGCGTTGTTAGGTAAAGTTTAAAATAAATATTGACTACTCACGCTCTGCGATAAAAGCGAAAGTTTAAAACGATAATCGTTTAACGATTTTGTATTTGTATTATCTGTATACACAGTAGGTAAGCTATAGCCAAGACAAATACTAAGCATCAAACAAATGACATTTGTATGGCAATAATATCAATGACTTCTTCCTTTCAGAAAAACAGATCGTCTTGATTTACTACGATAAGGTTATATGATAGCCTAGGAATCAAACCGGTTGATTGTACCTGTCATGTTTTTAACACCAACCAACTTTAATATATAACTATAATAAGTATTTGTGGGTCTGGTTCATTTTTAATTTGGTTGGTATAACTTTTATACCTAGTTTACGTATTCTTGCTACGACGCACACACACAATGAATATTTTTCCTAATTCCGTTAATTGTTAGAACAATTAGGCCCAATGAAACTAGGCTAGCAACTCGCCTCACAAAGGAACCTAAACTATCTGAAATCAGTCAGATCTCAGTTGAAAGCATTCACGGCGCTAGTTAGTTAGTGACAGTTGCTAAAGGCGAGTTCACATTAACACCACGCTGGTAAAGGTAACGTAGTTGGTATACTCGTAATATTACTTTCATTCAATCAAAAAGTCAATAAAAACAAATTTAATCTCATACAGATCACACCGAGGTGTGTTCCCACTAGTTCCATTGCCAGTACTATTATAGAACCCTATTATTAGTACTGTCAATAGAACTGGTGGGAACACACCATCTACGACAGGGAGCAGACAGAGTGGTGTTGTTCTTTTGACTCATCTGCATCACTATTTTATTTTATGTGAGCGATGTCAATTATGGCAAAGCTTGTGTACACGAATTGCAAAATGTTGCACCCGAAGATATACCTACCTTATTCTTCTCTCACTCTTAAGTTGCCAATAGAAATATCCACTCCCCGCTAAATATACATCCATTTAATGATGCGACATGCGACTGAGACGATGTTCTAGAACAGCACCAATGTAGAGCCAGCCTTTACTGCGTGGCCCAGATTTCGTACGTGTATTGATTTTATTCGTTCTGCTGCAACCAATGCTAATAGATTAGCCACGACTGAGACATTGGTCGTGGCAGGGATTCATGGTGAGCAAGATTTAGGGTGAATCCTGACTCACTTGTGAAAATGTTAGATACCGATTTTCTAAATCACATTTGGGTGCCCCCGTCTAGTAGTGGATGCCTGTCTGCTGACGATCACGATGAGGGTGATGATTTCTTTTTATTCTTCGTGGGAATTTGGCCCTTGTTACGAAGCAGATTTCGTAAAGTTTATTCAAACATAATTTTAATTTTTGAGTGCAAACCTGAGTAAAATATCGTTAGGTATTTATTAGGTGTAAGGTCGTGGACTAGCAAAATTACATTAAAAAATTACCATTGAAGTAATTTACTGAATACGAAATTCACTATGTGAAGTTCCCAATTCGCACTGGGTCCGCGTGCCATGGGAACGGTCCAAGTTCTCTCATTCTGAGAGGAAGCCTGTGCCCAGCAGTGAGTCATTAGGTTGGAATGATGGTGATGACTAGGTGTAACTTTTTAATAATACTATTTGTTTGAAAAACTAGATCTATAATGTAATACGTGAGAGTAAACTGGTTGCTAAAGTTGCTCCTGCGCAGGTCTTTTTTTGTGATCGTATTGACCTTTTACTTAGCGCGCACCATCACGACTTGCTTTTCGGTTTCTGGGAATCGCGCGATCAATATTAATATTGTTCTCAGGCTTTAAGCAGAACTGAAATATAATGAAGATTATTTTTTATGTTGTTGTCAAACGCTGTTATTTTTGATATTTGCCTATCGAACTAGCAAAAATGATCATCATCATCAGCCGGGAGACTTCCATTGTTGAACAAAGGCCTCCCCCTTAGAAAGCCACAATAAGCGACAACTCGCTTCTTCATCCACCCACCAGCATCCACCAGTTGCCCGCAAAACCTCGCGATGCCGTCAGCCCACCTAGTGGTTGGCCTACCAGCGCTTCATCTTCCACTTCGTGGTCGCCACTGGAAGACTTTTCTCCCCCAAATGTTCTGTTCTTCGAGCGATGCGGCCCGGCCCATGCCACCTCATACCTATACACGTCTTTTTGTAGTTGATTAAGTATAAAACGATGTTGTAAGATTCAATGCTGATTCATTAGATTAATCGATAAAATAGACTCTAGACGCCTAATGTGAGACTCTTGCAAGGAAATCATTCTCGCGACATTCTCAAGTAGGGCAGTGTTGTTCGTGCATCAACAAGACATCCTCCGGATGTCAAATGTTAGAACTATTTTAAGGAAAATGGTTTGGCAACAATCTGAGGCAGGGCAGTGATGTTTTTGCATCGACAAGAGGAATTCTAGATGCTTGAATGTTCTAAACATGATGCAAAGAAATCGTTCTGGCAACCACCTAAGGTGCAGTAGTGTTTAATGCGGTTTATGGAAGTGGTAGGATAGAAACTAACTCGGATTTGCCGAGCAGCAACAACAGGCCATTGTCCAACACACTTGGTATCGCAAACGTTTTCACCACTTCTTTTTTTCACATGGTGTAAAATGAGGATAGAGAGAGATGGTGAATGCGATGGCGAACGTCTGAGCGTTAAAACATTAAAGTCACAAATGTGATGACAGAGACGGTTCATTTGATAAGGTGTCTAGAAGCCGTCTTGTCGATGATATGGTTACACAATTTATACAAACATTATACCTATTCGATGTGATAACACACTATTCTGGTTTACGACGTATAGGTTATTAAGACTATTGTCTATAAACATAAATATTGTGTCGTATAAAGACAAGGTTACGCCTAATTTCGTCATAAGTAGTTTTAAAGTATAATATCGCCGTAAACTGGATTGCTATTTATAATTCTGGTTCGCCGAATTTTTGCTACACATTGTGTTAATTCTTGGTTCACCTTTTCAAGGGTAAACGTGACAATCATCTAGTAATTTATATAACAAATTCTTGGTTAGTTTCTACGGTCGGTCAATAAAAAGAACAGTTCACGAAATAGCTTGTGTTAAAAATAACATTTTCAGCAAAATTTCATACTTATTAGTAGTTACTAGTTAAAGAACTGGTTGATGGACTTTTATTTAGTTTGATATCTGGGCCAGTAATAGTCGATAACGTTCTATGCACTTGCCAATTCCAAATAGCTCAACGCATTAATGTGCGATTTTACAGCACGTATCTAATCTACAGGGCGTTGACTAGCCAAACAGTTAGTGATAAAGATACTTCTAACTTGAACACGGTCAACGCGTTACTGCGTGTTAGAAAAGACTACTAGTAGTGTAATACTTATTACAATAATGGTTGCCATACTTTTTAAAGAAAAATATCTTTTTTAAACTTGATAAGACATACTTTTTAAAAATTGAGAAAAAATAGCGTATTTGTTTTTAATCCTATTTATTTTTCATGCGTATTGTTATTCATTTTCAATTCCTAGTGCGTTCTATTCGCAGTGCAGTTAAAAGACCTATAAAAACCGAGTTAAATTAGCGATAAAAATAAAGTATTTTTCGTACTATGCTATTTTTTCCTTTTTCATGTCCAGTCAGCAACAAAGATATGAATACAGCCAAAGTGCAAAAATATGTTTAAATGACATTAATGTACAGGCAATAAAGTCCTGTATACATATTTTTAGCGCTTCTTTTGTGATATGCTCTCCGCACCCAAGCCAATTATGGATTCATTCGGCATCAACGATTCATCGTATTGCAGATGCGTTCGTATTTTTGCGCTCTGATAGGTAGCATGCGGAGGTAGACGTTGAGTTTCATTCGTTTCCAATAAATTTGGCAAGTGATAGATTGGATTGCGTGAGTGTTAAAGATACGTAATGATATAGCAATACTTTTAAAATGGTTTCCGCGATTCAAATGTTTCGCGTTGCGTTTCCTCCAGCCTGACTCGCAATAGTAGAGAGTACGAGTAGTACAATAGTACACGATTTAACGTCTTTATTTTTTTTCGTTCGTTTATTTGCTAAAGAGCATCTACTTAAAGGCATCTAACGCGAGAAACTGCACGATAACGAGTATACCTTTAAAACTAACGTACTATCGAACCACGGTGGTTTGTCATAGGTAGTAACATTCACATTGCTTGGCAAGGGAATTAATTGTGACACTTACTGTGTGACCGTTCTATGGTGGGCCAGGAATCAAATGGTTCGACTGTACCTACCAACAAAGGATAAATCATTCGTATATTAGTGTTCAATATTTATTTACATACACTGTGTCATAAAATCGAAATACGGAAATTCACCGAAGAACTAAAGTTACCGACATAGCTCGAAGAATACGCAAGTTGAAGTGGAAATGGGCGGACCACATGGCTCGAAGAACAGATAACCGTTGAGGGAGAAATCTCCTAGAGCGTCGACCATAAATCGGGAGACGAGACGTTGGCAAGCCACCCTCTTTAGTGGACTGACGACATCATGAGAGTTGCTGGCAGCCGTCGCTCATTGTGGCATTCTAAAGGGACCTTTGTTCAACAGTGTACATCATCCGGCTGATAGTGTGATGATGTTGGGCCTATTAGCTTGTGTCAAAATAAAACTATAAAATAAAGTTGTATTGGTACAGAGTCCATTCAGAATGCCATTATGACAGTATAGCCCACGGAGGCACCATCCGTGACAACTCCCTGAACCGTGGTGAGCGACTTAATTCAACGGCTCCAAACAAACCGCAGACTGTATGGGTTAGACAAATACATACATTGTTAAACTAGCTGTTGTCCGTGACTTCGCCTATGAGGAATTCGTTTATCCCTATCCAATAACTACGTAACTTTTCGAAAGTGAGATAAATCAGGATGGACATGTGGCCATGTGGCCGATGACCAGAAGCTGATAGAAACAAAAATAATCCATTTCAAGTATATACCGCTCGTTGATGACCATAATCCTCATACAGTCATGAGGAAGCGACTAGGCAGAGAGATCATTTGTTAGAATTATCTGGAATATTTCAAAAGATTGAATAAGATGAATTGAACACGCATTTTTCATGAGTATTTGTGATTCCGTGCCTGGTTTTAAAATAAGACGGACCCATAATATCTTCTGGTGGGTACTTGTACTGTTATCTATTTTGTGACTTGGGGTAGGTACAAAAACCTTTTTTAGGATTCCGTAGCCAAAATGGCAAAAACGGAACTCTTATAGTTTCCCCATGTCTGTCTGTCTGTCCGTCCGCGGCTTTGCTCAGGGACTATCAATGCTAGAAAGCTGTAATTTTGCACGAATATAATATGTAAACTATGCCGACAAAATGGTAGGTACTTACCTCCCATAGACGTAAAGTGGGGGTGATTTTTTTTTCTCATCCTATCTTGTAGTGTGGGATATCGTTGGATAGGTATTTTAAAACCATTACGGAGTTGTTCAAACAATTTTTCGACTCAGTGATTTGTTTGCAAAATATTCAACTTTAAAGTGCAAATTTTCATTTAAATCGGGCCCCCCTCCCCCCTCTAAAATCTAAACCGGTGGGTGGAAAAATTTGAAAAAAAAGATGGTAGTAAGTATATCAAACTTACAAGGAAACTTAACGGTTGAATTTATTAGTATTTAAGAGTAAATAGCAGCCTAAGGTATAAAATATACCTAAACTTGGAATCTTCCGTACAAAATTCGAAATCCTTGGAAAAATATTACTTAATTTCTTCGTAATGATTACGGAACTATTTCGGGCGTGTCCGACACGCTCTTGGCCGGTTTTTTGCTTACTATTTAGTTAGCTAATGACACTTACACGTTGTCGGGTAGCTTTGTAGTTTGTAGCACATAAAACGTTGTTATTGCATTAAGTCTAGTTGAAATAAATTATGAAATAAAAGCAATTAACCTTTTTATTTTTAGCCAATCTAAGTATAGTATATTGTACGAGATGTACTTGCTATTCTTGTCCAATGGCTTAGTCTTAGTAGAAACGATTAAAAATTGGTGTAACCTGGCATCCTCTACGGCCGCGCGGCCCAAACAGAACGGAACTGTAGTCTGTCGATCATAATTGGTGATCCCCATCGCCCTAATGGTATTGCCTGAAAATATCCTTCAACGTATTAAGTAAATTGCCACTGGAAATATTTACGCAATATTATGTGATTGCGTGAAACGTTTTCGATAATATTGGATGGTATTTGTAACAAAAGGAAGCTTATTGAATATCTGCCTGTTCCTTATTACCCGGAATTCACTTCACAAGCGATTAAATCGAATTGGATCGATTTCGCTAAGTTTTCTGCTATCATCGACGGAAATAATCGTGAGTTGATGCGTTTATTCAAATATGCAAGTAATGACTATTGTGTTGCTAAATGCTCGAGCCGGGTTTCTGTATTGACAATAAACTTGCTAATATACTCGATGTTTTTGTCATTTTTTGCAATATTGAATTTGTTTTTTTATTGGTTATAATGTTTGTGTTTTGGAGTTTGAAATTTGTGTCGGTTTCATTTTGATTTAGTGTATTTTCAACGTACTTAGGTATACCTGATGGTCCCGAAGGTAGATCAACATCTTTCAAACGACCGGCAGATTACTTGTTTGGGAACATTTCGTGGCATGTCATGATGCGTATTTTATTCTTATTTTTTTCCATGTTGTGTGTTGTGTTGTTGTTCTCTCTCTCTCTCTCTCTCTCTCTTTCATAATTTAAATAATTTATTGATTCCGAAGTTACTTTGTGAGGGTCCTTATGAATGAACTACAATATATGTATACCTTTCTTCTTCGCTACTAGAAGAACATAGTGTTTGTATTTGTTCCTCTGTTAGTAGTGGAGAAGCAGGCAAAAATATAGTACTTAGTTATTATTATTAGTTGCATCTATTATTATTCGATTACGGTTGAAGATTGTACATTTAAAACATTCATGCTATGGCTATGATTAGCCCATAGCAGTCCACTGCTGGACATAGGCCTCGCCCAATGAGTGCCATAATGTCTAGCAGAGGACAGCCGCAAGGCTGAACTCTAATTTCTGCGATTCATATCTTCATTTAGCTTACGTACCAAAACTAGGGCCACTAACGAAGTATACTTTAAGATATATTCTAGAAAATAAAAACATGAAGTTCCGTGTAATGTAAAGTTGCATCATTTTACCAGGTATTTTGTTTCTTTAATAATCGTGGAAATACTTACTTATAGCGTGTGGTTTAATTACGCGTACAATAAAAATTCGTTTCGAAATGACAAAAATTACTGCGTCGCAAATAATTGCTAATGTCGAAACATTATCGAACGGCTACAGGTAAAACATCGAAGGCTAAGATTGTAATAATTTCTTTCAGTTAAAAATATAGTTCGCCATTGCGCTGCTGCTAGACAATGGCATATATTAGAAAGCTAACGGTTTGGTTACATTGGGTAAGCATATAAAGTAAATGTGTACGTAAAGTAGGTAAATGGGGATTATAAAGGGCTTAAAATAAATATTATCTACATGCATATCATAACTTCCCTATTATATGTTCAGAAACGACTATCAAATGGCCTTTATTAAGAAACCTGGTATCTGCGGGTGCATCTTAATGTTCACATTAAAGTACAGTGCATCTTAATGTTTACATTAAAGTATCGGTACCTAATACTTTTTTTAACAATGCATATCTGTACATATTGTAGAAAACTTATGACATGCATGTAGATAATAATTATTATTCAAAGTCAAAGTCAAAGTCAAAGTCAAAGTCAAAGTCAAAGTCAAATTCAAAGTCAAAATACAGGCCATATCTGAACATATTATAGAAAACTTATGATATGCATGTAGATAAAGTTATGTATGCGGCTATACATAATTAGGCATTAAAACACTCGTGTGATCTTATTATGAAACTCGATGCCTCTCATTATGCACCAGCCACATAAATAACTATTATATGTACGAGTACGTTACTAAGGCGTCAAAAATATCTCCTTTATGGCGGCTACCCTTAATTTGGAGCACTGTTAGAGCGTATTTGGTCTGACGACCGGATAGCCAAGTGGTAAGACTAACTACGAAGCTTGAGGTCCCGGTTTCGATGCCCGGTCGGGGCAGATAATTTTGTAGGTATGGATAATACAAAATGTTCGCTCACGGCAGGCGCGGCGCACTCCGCGATATACTTAGGTGCGATTCTGTAAGTATCAAAACACTTAATGTTAATGTCATTGTTATATTACAAATTCGTCACAGAAAATATCTTGCGACGATTTCGACATTGGCGAAATTCACGATTGTCATATTTTAGAGTGTAATAAGTTCGCATTCTCCATTATTGCACAAAAAAGTTCACAGACGCGTGTCTCAAGCGGATGGCACTCGCGCTCGCTGTGTTCCCAACCGGTCCGAGATGTCCGTGAGCAGTGTCTATGTGTGCGTTGCTCGAGCGCACTTTGTATGTACCTAGATTGATTTCTGTACCTATTTGTTTTGTGGACACGGTTTTACACTCTGAAATAAAATAAAAAATGTCCGAATACCGCACCCCAACCGCCACCAACGCCGGCAACGCACCTGTGATACCCCTCGTGTTGACAGGTGCCCATGGGCCGCGGTGATTGCTTCCCATCAGGTGACCCACATGCTTGTTTTCCCCCTCTTATATAAAAAAAAGTTTTCCGAATTTTCTAAGAAATTAAAAATGTTGACATGGTAACATTGGTAACCCCAGTTAAAACCTATGGTATTTCATCATCCCAGTCTATATTATATCCCACCCACCCACTGCTGGTGCAGGTTTGTTCAGGTTCCTGACGATGTTCTCCTTCACCGTTGGTTGTCTGGAAGAGATCGCTTTTTAGCGATAAGACCGCCTATTGTCTATTATTTTTGTAATGTCTCTGTACTGCTTTTGGTGATCAATAAAGAATATTTGTATTATATTGTAAAGGTCGTGGTAAATTTCAAATGTAATTTCCGCACATGAATTTCGAAAAACTCAGAGGTGCAAGCCGGGGTTTGAACCCACGATCCTCTGCTTGAGAGGGCATAGGTCAATCTACTAGGCCACCACGGCTTACTGAGCAATTTACACTTACACGATTTACTCACGATAAATATATCCAGAACTGAACATAAGCTTTTGAATGCAGCAAGCGTGACTTATATGTCGTCACACGTGTATGTATTGGCTGCCAATCCACTCCATGCATTATGTATGGCAAAACCTCTTATAAGGCAGCGCCAGCGCAGACTGGCCAACATTCTTAAAGATAATTAGAGATGTCGTAGATAATGGATAACGGTAATTTATATATCTCACGCTGTTCCACAGCTAGGTACTGATACTGAGCTCCTCTCGGAGCGAAAGGGTTTGGCTTTTAGTTTCCACCTTAAAGCCCGTAGTAAATTTCAAATGTAGCGATTATAGCGAGCCCTCGAAATCCCCCACATAAAAAATTTGATCAAAATAGTTTGAATGGTTTCTGAGATCCCCGAAATAAATTAATATACAAGTAGTACCATTTGATTAAACAGATATATAATTATTAGAAAGAAAAATCTGCAACAACCTGCTGGTATATGTAGTATCAAAGAGATTTAAACATCATAGTCGTGCAATATAGTGAAGTAACTGACGTCAGCTACCGCATTGAGATAAAATCTCATGGTATCAGTAGTAAAGTACCGAGCAAGGTTGCCAGCGTCAAGGAAAAACACCTCATTAATATTAATTTCGTTTGTTTCAGATCCCCATCGACCGAAATGGCAAGCTGCGCATTCGAGGCATTTACTCGATGAAAAGTATCGATGCTATGAATTCTTCCAAAGATAAACATGCTACTGAACGAGCGGAGAAGGCTAACATAGATGCCGGAACCACAGGAGACAATAAAGAGCTATTCCGTAGCAACTACTTAAACCTAGTTCCAAAAATGAGCTTAAGCTTAGATAAGGGATTAGAGAAAAACCCGCGAATATTAGATTTAAGAGAAAAATTAAACGAAATAACTAAGAAGCAGGACCGGAACGTTGATAAAAAAACTAAAGGGCTCATTAACGGTATCACACAACTCGTGGATGAGAAAGATCAAAATGAATCTGGACCGTACAGTCTTCTATTCGATCTCCAACCAGCGACATCTACGTTCAAAGAGAGCACTGAAAGAGATCTTTTAAGCACACAAAGTTTAAAGAATTCAATGATTTCCATAAATAAAAGTGCCGAAAGGCTGCCTAACGTTATAAACTTCGATGACAAACCAATGCGAGAATTCGAATACTCATGCGAAAATCAAATAACTTATCCTGTTACGAAAACTTTTAATACTCATTCCCGGTCTGACCTCTGTTTGCAACTCAAATCGCAAATACATACTCGAATATTTGACTCAAATTTGAGTCCTAATGATAATTCACTAAGTAGGACAAATGAAGAGAATTCACTTGACGATAGTTTGGGTATTTTAACGCCTGACCAGATGGATGATATTTGCTACTTAGAAAACGCCTTTTCTCCAACAGTGGAGGGGCTTCCAATATTCTGTGATAATAATGAGAGTAAAGTATCACCCGATTATAGTGACACGCCGTCTACTGATAAGACTGAAAGCAACTCAGCAGTTTCAACGATACAAAACGATGAATTTGAAAAGAATGACTGCACAGCACCTATAATGGTAAAACATATTGAATCTAATAAGAAGGATATAATAGTATCTAAGTCTTGTGATAATTTATCTGCTCAAAACATAAGTTCAACGTCAGTTATTCCCGATATCGTGACTTGTGACGATAAACAAAATAAAATTGAAGAAATCGACGTTGTCAAAGCTGAATTTATTCCGAATATGATAGATGAAGAATTCATGCCTTCTATTCACAGTAGCATTTTAGAGCCAGTCAGTTCCATAGCTGAGACAACAGTTAATTTAGAATTGCCTCTGGATTGTAAACATGAAAATCGATCAGTAGTTCAAAGAATTGAACAAACTCCATCACCGGAAGATTTACCTCTCGATAGTTCTGACATAAACGGTGAGATAAGTACTTACTCTCAGTTCTCTAGCTCTACATTGCACGATTCACAGACTTACTCGGACAATAAAAATGAGTATCCAAAATCTATGGAAACATCGAAAGTGTCCAATAGTTTTATTACAAGTATTACTAGTATTACGAGTTTAGATGGGTATCAAGGTGATGGTGAAATGTCGAGGCCAGTAAGCAGAGCCGCGGATCATTCTATAGAACCCCGTGAAGATGCTATAGAAATGGAATGGCAAAATGTTCCCGTGACTAGACGAGCAGATCCGATGACTGATTCAGATTTCTTCACCGAGAGTGACGCCGACGGTCTGGATGATCACATGCACAGAGGAGACCGAAAAGCTCAAGTAATAGATGGGGCCTTGTATGGTGGCAAAAGTAGCAATGGAAATCCACCTCTGATTGTGAACAGAAACGACGATTCCTGCATGGAATCCAGTGGCGTTTACACTGACTTTGAAAATCACCGTACGTCACCGGTATTTTTAAATGTCATCGATGATATGTCTCCCGAAGGCTCGACACCGTCGACACACTCGGAATGCAGTCAAAAGAATGTTAGTCCTGGTCAAATAAATACCTATTTTACTCCTATCGAGGAATCTATGAACCAAGATGCTCCAGCTGCGACTCATGTTGTGGACGAAGACAAAACTCCTAAAGAAGCCAGCAAGCGTAATTCTCTGAACAGCGAAAAAGATGTTAGATCGACTGTTAAAAGTAAGGAAGAAAAGAGGAGCTTCACACTTAAGAAGTACAAAATGCCTAAACGTGATGTGCCAAGTAAATTGAAAACTATGTTAGCAAACCGTAGTACAGATGCTGATAATAGCGTCCAAAGCAGCCCAAAGACAGTAAAGAAGCCCGAAAGACGTGAAAGCCTTACCAAGAAAAACACAATAGACCTCAAGGCAGATTACAAAATGAAATCTTTCAAAGATATTAAATCGAAGGTGGACTGTTCATTCTCCTTGCAAAGATCTCAAACTGCTTGCAGTGTTACTAGGATGTTAAGTTCTAAATCGACTAACACTAACTTGAAGCCTAAGAGGTAATTCGCATTATTATTTTATCTCTAACTTTCATTAATAAGTAGTATCAAATGCTATTTTTCCTTAACTAATCCTTAATTCAAGTGATTTGAGCTATCTTTAAATTAGTTTTCAATATTAACTACATGCTCATGCTATTTTTAATGATTGGCCTCAATGAGGGCTATCGCGAATGAATTCGCCGCTAGAGGCGCTAGTGTAGCGTGAGATCTCCGAAATGTCAAATCTCATAGTTTTTGGGTGAGCTACGCGGGTTTATTTATAATTAGAATAATTTTGTGAATATTTTGCAATATATGAAATTGATTATGGCAAATATGCGTTCCGGGGAAATGAATGTCTGTGTTTTGAGACAGTTTTGTCTTTCGGAAACCTTTGTCCTCCCTTTTTTCCGAACAAAACAGGGACTATGCAACACTGTGGCATGCTCAATATTTATATGGTACGGTTTTAAGGTGTATTAAATATGATTTTAATCTAAACTTTGTTTCCACGCCCGTAAGAACAGACTTTCAAAACCATTCTTAAAAACCTCACGCAACAGTGCGCCATCTAGTGAGACAAAAAACGATAGCCCCATTGTCTGAGCTTTACCTTTCAAATTATGATTACGTTTTTCATATTTAGCATTTAATTTCTAATACATAGTAATTCTCATCGAGCTTGTGCACTTAAACATGAATTGATATCAACACGCAAATTGCTTGTTTACTAAGTTGCAAAAAATGTTGAAATCGTCAAAACAAACTGAGTGATAAGCATAATTAAAGGTTCGTTCACTTTCGATCTAATTAAGCTACACAACTAATGAATGTAGAGTTTCAAGAAATAACAGAATTAACATAGAAATCATTGTTTGTTTTAGTGTTTTGCTCTCTGATTTAGAGGCTGTTGGTTAAGCTACCACAGGGTTTTCCCCAGTAAATATTATACATTATATTAATAATTTATTGAATCAGGCGTTACTTTGCGGAGGTCCATATCAGGGAGGAAGGTTGGGTTTGTGTGATTTGTGTGTGTTCTTACAGTGTGGAGGTGGATGAACTGCATGAACACGCATATTTTGCATAAGCTTAGGCTACGTATGCACTATGCGGCCAACCGCGCGGTTTTAGCGCGTCTTCTCTTTCTCGACCGATACTTTGAAGAGGGACGGCGCGCTAAAACCGCACGGTTAGCCGCATAGTGTGTACGTAGCCTTAGCTATCGTAAGGTCGCGGGTGAGCAAGGAAATTCTTTTAGTTCATTAATAATTTATTTCAAACATATAAAGTTCATATTGTTAACAATTTTATTGTCTTATTACCTAAGTTAGTGCCATAAAATTAAAATTAAAACCAAGATCAAATAAGTATACCTCCTAAAAATACATTGAAAAACATAACCAGGAACAGAATTAATAAATTATAAATTTAAATGAAGAGTCACTAACGTTAATACAAAAGCAATAAAATAAAAACAAAATACAAATAACGTAACCATTATTAAAAAGGGTAGATCGCTCTGAAGCGATAAGGCCGCCTATTGCTTACCTTAGAAAATCTCTATGTACGAGTATATTATACTTGCGTTTTCTGTTCTGCTTACTGTATTGGTGTTGGTGTGCAATAATGAGTTATTGTATTGTAATTTTGGAGCGCGAGTGACAGTCATTCCAGTGCGTTACTATAAAAACTCAATGCTAAATACAGTGATTATCATGAGTAAGGACTTAGATCCAAATATATCAACGTATTGCACGCACATTTAACATGCTACAAATGATCCACATGATATCGAGCCTATTAGAATGGTCACTCCTCATTTGTTCCAATCACATGCATTTAATATTGATCAACTGCGATCAGCGGAACGAACCTATGCCAATCCGCAATTTTGCTTCGCCATCCGACCCGACGATTGGGTCATTTGACACGATTGGAGATTGCCAGTTTCCTGTCGCAGAGGATGGAGTTCGATTCCCCATTAAAGCAATTAAGGACAGTTTGGAGCTATTTGAATTCTGAGTACAGTCAGCAGCTGAAGTGAATGAGCGGTTGCGGTGCCCAAAATGATCTCTTATTATATTACTTTGGCAGTAGAAGTCACGCTCATCCACTTCTGCTGCTGACGTACTTATACTTAATTAATATCTATAAATTATAACTTCTTAAATGTGTCGTGTACAGGTCGAGTCACAAGAGCTGTCACGAATGGATTGAACGAAAGTAATGTCACTTAGACATTTTTGTACGAAAATTACTGATGCATGTCATTCTTAACCCCCGACGCAAAAAGAGGGGTGTTATAAGTTCGATCGCTATGTGTGTCTGTATCTGTCTGGGGCACCGTAACTCTTAAACAGGTGGACCGATTTGAATGCGGTTTTTTTTAATTGAAAGCAGGTTTTTTAGCGATGGTTCTTAGACATGTTTTATCAAAATCGGTACAGCCGTTTTTGAGATATTGAACTTTGAAGTGACAAGGTCGGGGTTTTTTTCAACTTTTTGTTGGTTAGGTTAGTTAGTGTACAATAAAGAGTCTTTGTATTGTATTGTATAGAATAGAACCTTGGTAACGTTTTATTTACCATTGCAGCCGCCACATGCGCGTGCGCATGGAGCTTGGTTCAGCGGCGGGCAGCGGCAAGAGCAGCCTCCACAGTTCGCAGAGCGACCTCAGTGCCACCAGCTCGCCCCCTGGCAAGCACCCCGCTAGCCGGTTCCCTTTGCTGAGTAAGTCTTTTTTTACATTTTGTATATTCTAGCTTTTTTTTTTCAAGCAACATGACTCATAGAACACAAAAAGGAAAGAAAAAATAATAATACACATCATAGAAACAAAATACACTTGATTAATAAATAAATTACATTTCATCGGGTTTTGATCGGTGCCCTTAGTGTATCGCAAACCTTCCGCTAGAGTTCCGCTGTTCGTGTTTCCATATAAATTGAGATTTTAACGCGAACGCGATCGTGACGTATTTTGTAACCGAAAACGTACACTAAGGGTACTTACAGGTGGTTAAGCGTTACTATCTCATGTTTATTAGCACAACGGAAGGACAACCCGCAAGAATTTTGCTCACGCTATAGCGTATAGCTTAGCGCTATAGCTATAGCGTGACAAGCTTGTATGAGCACACTCGGTAGAATCCTAGCCCTATACCACGAAGTGCAAAACTCGAACTTCGTATTTGCCGTCCCGCTGACGCTTATGTCATTTAATACGCGAGTGAAAGGGACGGTGCGATACGAACTTCGATTTGCGAGTTTCATGTAGCCCCTCTGTTCCTGTCGCAGTCAACATTTGCCGCACTCATAAAAAAAACTTAGTAGGAACAGCAGATCCTCCCTGCGACAGGGTTCCACCAAGTGCCACGTACGAAGTTGTCAGGATATAGATGTTAGTATCGGTATTATCTTTAGTTTTCATAAAAATGTAAACCTGAGCATCACCTTTTTTTAACAATACTGACGAAACGGTAATGGCTGAAAGAAATGTCGCAAAGACGCTCAATATTCACCCTTCTTTGCAGAGTATTGCAGGTGTGTTGCCAGCCTAAAGGGCTAAATTATAATACCTCAAGTCAAGTGACAGTTATGTCACTGGCTGTTTTATTCTCTGCGACATGATTATAAGTCTTCTCTTTTCAATTAGGTACCCCACGAAATTCTATTCGTAAATTATGAATCCGTGTCCATATTGCTATATTTTTTTTGGATAATTTGAAGACTCATACCATACCGGTAAGTTTTCGAATAGTTCATTCGAATTTCAAATTTAAAACAATGATTTATATCATGGGTTCTTTGCATGGGTTTTTCACAGGCGTGACATTAAGTACCTATCGCCTCAGATAGGTATAATTAATTTATGCCAGACGTCACTCACTTTAAATAAAACGAATAAACAGGTATTTCATGTATGGAGAGAGAGAGAGAGAGAGAGAGAGAGAGAGAGAGAGACATTTATTTACGCATATTCGATACACATAAAAATAGATTAGATGGAAAGAATAAAAAAAATAACATCTAATAGTATAGTATCGTGTAGTATTGATTTTATAACTAAGTGCATCGCCCGTCTGGCCTCCTGTGAAGGTCAAGATTACAGTTTGCATTTGTACTTAGTTTAGTTCTTATTCAGTTCTCCATTTATGTCCAGTGCCTATAATTTTGTTCATAGCAATTTGCTACGAAGGAATCAGTAGGCGTTTCATTATTATTCACAAGCCAATAATAAATAACGTATGTAATTTGAGCAATATTTAATTGCGCGGGTGAAACAAAATGTCAAGGAAATAATTAAAGCATTTTTTTTTGGTTATATAAGTAGGTATAACGAATGCTCAAAGACATCTTAAGCCGAGTTTAGACTTGCAAGAAAAATCGTGCAAGTTGCATTACATTGCGGCGCTCGATTGATCACTACAAACAAACTCGTTGCCTCGTTGGCTTTACGGCCTCGCAATGTAATGCAACTTGCATGATTTTTCTTGCAAGTCTAAACTCGGCTTTAGATATTTGGTTACGCTTCGCCAACGTATATACAGAGGGTGGAAAAAATTGATGAGCTCTGGCGGGAAACTACATTAAATACTTTAGTTATCTCATTATTTTTTAAAGAAACAAATTTGCATTAAATTAATCCCTAATTCCCTTGGTCACGGCATCACGCGTGAACGGCTGCACCGATTTCGCTAATTATTTTTTTGTTGTGTTTGCTATTGTCAGGAGAAGGTTCTTATAAAAGAAGATTTAGAAAAAAAACTAGGTACACCGGGGGCGAAGCCGCGGGCACCAGATATTAGTTCATATACCTTAGTTAAAACGTATGGTAAACTTGCATAGCTGCTCCATCATCAGACCCTAGTATCATCATTGCAATATTGCATACCACCCTACAGTACACCCTAAGAATAGTCTTAGGGTCTAACAAGCCCATGAAATGGCTAGTTTACTTATATCGAAAATACAAACTGAGACATGGAAGCACAGAAAAACCAGAAAAAGAGACCAGCACTGGGAATCGAACCCAGGTCCTTAGCAATCCGTGCTGCGTGCTATAACCCCTACACCACTGCTGGACAGGAATCTAGACACGAACTTTTCCTATGCATACATATCTCAGGTTGCTTATTTCTACTTTACTACTTAAGCAGCAGTACTAGCGACATCTATGTTGCGTCGACAGACGTCACACTCGAAAACGTCACGTCGTCTAGGAAAAGTTCGTGCCTAGATTACTGTCCAGCAGTGGTGTAGGGGTTATAGCACGCAGCACAGAATGCTGAGGACCTGGGTTCGATTCCCAGTGCTGGTCTCTTTTTCTGGTTTTACTTTGCATCCATGTCTCAGTTTGTATTTTCGATATGGTTTCACGGGATACCCGTAAAAGTAACAAATTTGGAGTTGAAATAAAAAATACAAAAAGACTCATCATAAAAAAAACCAACCATAGTTTACTTATGTTTTTATTTCTTGAGGTCATCGTCAGATGATCTGATTCAGATCAGCTTTATAGTTACCATACTAAGTACTGTTGTTATCAAAACTTTTTTTAAATATGATAGGGGGAAAACGAGAAGGCGGGTCACCGTCACCTGTGATGGAAAGCAAGCACCGCCACGCATGGACACCCACAACATAAGTTGAGTTACGCATAATTGCCAAGTTTCGTGACAATACAACAGTAAAAATTGGTGAAAATCAAGTTTAAAGATTCATTCCCCATAGGTACATAGTTACAAGTAAGAGCGTATTAAAAAGATAGGTACTTAACGTCCTTACAATCTCGTCGTCACGCTTAGGTCATAGTTGATATAGTCTTAAGTCTATAAAGCGGGTGACCTAGCATCTAATCGAATTAGAGGTCAAACAAATAACACGTGATCTGAGCGATCAGTTAAGTAGCTAAGTATGACTTATATTTATTTTGGACGTATAGTATATGTACGATATAATTATGTATGTATTCGTAGATGTATTGCTGTTACGTTTAAATTTTCTGATCTACTTTTGATGCACCACCCGTTGTAAATGAGTCCTTCCTTCTTTCTGTAAAAAAGGTTGCCTGGAAGAGATCGCTCTCAAGCCGCCTATTGCTCACCTTGTAATTTTAATAATTTGTTTTCTGTATCGCATACTATGTCTGGTGTACAATAAAGAGTCTTTGTATTGTATTGTATTGTATGACTTATAATATAAGCTTACTTAACAAGTTTACAAAAACACATATGCAAGAAAATACCGGCTATGCGCGACTCGGATGCGACACCGCGGGTTCCGTGCAAATTTGTATTCACAGAATATCCTGTGTTAGCAGAGGGCCTCGATGCAAAATTTACTTACGCAGTATACTCGTTTATAGGATCATTTTTAGGGTTCCGTACCCAAAGGGTAAAAACGGAAACCCTATTACTAAGACTTCGCTGTCCGTCCGTCCGTCTGTCGGTGCGTCGGTCACTGTGTTGAAATTTTCACAGATTAGATAATATGTGTAACTGTGACCGACTGTGACCGATATATGTGTGTGTGAAATACATATTAATACTAAAAACCGAATAAAATAAATATTTAAGCGGGGCTCCCATACAAAAACGTGTTTTTTTGCCGTTTTTTGCTAATGTCTAATGAATGTTGTATAGATGGTACGGAACCCTTTGTGCGCGAGTCCGACTCGCACTTGGCCAGTTTTTTGATTGACATGAACAGACAGACATAAAAAAAAGCTTTTAGGACTTTTCTCATTGGTTGTGCTATACCTTCATACCAAATTTCAAGTTTCTAGGACATACGCCCATAGGTTTTTCAGTTAGGTAAATACTACGTAAATTTGTATGGAAACAGCTTTTCAAATGACTTAGAAGTTTCATTTTTTTTTTCACTGTTACAAGGGGTAGTAGAGCTGAGTTCCTGAGAAAAAGGGCACTTCACAGACAGACAGACGGACAACAAAGTGATTATATAAGTGATCCCGTTTTTTTCCTTTTGGAATAGATACGGAACTCTAACTTCCCATTGCGGCGTTTGGATCGGTCGCTCAAAACTCGATAGCCCAACGGCCACGCAATGTAAAGCAATTTACGCAGTGTCTGGCATAACAGTAAATACCGTAAACTGATTCAACTTTGCCCTCTGGCCCCAACATTGCCTGAGTTAATTTAGAGTCGATAACTTAGGACTCTTATAGGTTTTAAACTTTTATCTACATTATTATTACGGGGAGACAAAAGTTTAAAAACCTAAAGGGTGCTAAGTTATCGACTCTAAATCGAATCAGGCAATGTTGGGGCTAGAGGGCAAAGTTGAAGCAGTTTACGGTATTTTTATTATTTTTCTGGTATAATTGGCTGCATGATTTGCTTCATACTGTACTTATATACGCGTCCCACTGCTGGGCAATGGTTTTCTGTGAGTGCTTTGGGTTAGGTAGTTTCTGGGCCCAGTTCAGTGCGAATGAGGGCTATCGCGTATGAATTCGCCACTAGAGGCGCTAGTGTAGCGTGAGGTCTCCGAAATGTCAAACCTCATAGTTTTTGGGTGAGCTACGCGGGTTTAACTAGAATAATTTTGTGAATATTTTGCAATACCTGAAATTAATTATGGCAAATATGCGTTCCGGGGCAATTAATGTCTGTGTTTTGAGACAGTTTCGTCTTTCGGAAACCTTTGTCCTCCCTTTTTTCCGAACAAAACGGGGACTATGCAACACAGTGGCATGCTCGATATTTTTATGGTACGGTTTTAAGGTGTATTAAATATGATTTTAATCTAAACTTTGTTTTCACGCCCGTAATAACAGACTTTGAAAGCCATACTTAAAAACCTCACGCCATCTAGTGAGACAAAAAACGATAGCCCTCATTGAGTGAGACCGCATACACGTTATGGAACTGCTTGGCAGATGTGTGCTGGTTCACCGAAAATCGCTATATTTTGTTAACCCCCGACGCAAAAAGAGGGGTGTTATAATATGTCTATTGCCTTTTCATTTACGGTATCAGGCATTATTGTACAAACGCCTGTTATTTTGTGTCGGTGCGTAAAAAGTGAGTTTGCTCGTAGAGATATAGCAGGCGTGAAAACTTGTATTTCGCTATCGTATGTCGACGAAATTTCAATGTGTCGCCTAATCCATGTTTGGTTATGTGTTTTTTCTGTATATAACAGATAAGGCTCAAACTACAGTACTAACTTTTGAATATTTAAATAAGTTTGAATAATAATTGTTTTTGCCATTTATAAATAACTAGCTTTTTCCCGCAGCTTCGCCCGCGTGGAATTCGGTTATCGCGCGCTGTTCCCTCGGGAACTGTGCATTTTTCCGGGATAAAAAGTAGCCTATGTCACTCTCGGGCCCATAAACTATCTCTATGCCAAAAATCACGTCGATCCGTCGCTCCGTTACGGCGTGAAAGACGGACAAACATACACACAAACACACACACACACACTTTCGCATTTATAATATTAGTATGGATTTAAAGTACCATCAGCCAAATAAGTGGTCTATCAATTTTTAAACAAGTGCCTAACATATTAATATGTCGCTATAGTCGAACTTTCAAGTTGACAGACATGTCTATTGGCATTATTGTTGTATGACATGCAAACGATTATCAACTTTAGGGTGGGAGACCACATATTTGGCTACTGGTACAACATGGGCGACCGAGCTTTGCTCGGGCTAAAACTCGATAATAAGCGTTTTCCCTTCAGGTTTTCTCAGAGATAAGACCAAGCTAGATCGATTTGTCATTCCCGAAGACTCCTACATACCAAATTTCAACGAAATCGTTGGAGCCGTTTTCGAGAGTAAAACAATTCTTACAAAAATAACAGTTTAACTAGTTAACCCTCCTCTTGCGATTCCCGGCGCAAAAGTGCCCATAACGCTCGCTTCATTTCTACGTAGGTATCTATTTAAAGTTATTTATTTGCCTTTTTAAAGATTGCCAGTTTATTTGCCATTTTCTTAAGAATGATAGAAATGATTGCCAGTATACTTTATCAGGTGTCATTTGTCTGACGATAGGAGAATAATTGTAGAAATAGTTCTGGGCATTTAAGGGTTAATCACATATTCAAACTTAATAATTAAGAATCATTTAATTTACTTAGCAATTTTATTTCAATATGTTTTTTATTACACCATATTTATTTATTTTTAAGTTTATACCTACTTTGAACAGGAAAATAACACAGTCAGCCCATTATTCAAGCCTCAATTTTACAGTCATTTCAGATTAAACTCACATTAATGACATATTTTCCTGCCAACGGAACAAAAAACTAAATGTATACCTACTTACTTGTTTATCAAACTTGGCATCATTATAGCAGTTATATACTCGCCCAACGCAAACATTATTAAACTCATTATACCTACTTATAAACATGAACTCTAATAATCGGTGAACATACATAAAAAAATAATAATACAAACATTGGAACATAGAACCTCCTTCTTTTTTGAAGTCGGTTAAAAACGAAACAGCATCCACCCCCATCAGAAATCAGCTGAGCAATCTCAAGCACAAATCGATGCGGAAGGTCAACACTGGCACTGCCACGGGACGCTATTGTCAAGTTAGACCGCATGGCAACTGGCATCCTGTCATTCTGGCATTTCCTCTAGCCGGCCGCCACTTCGCCAGTCTCTTAACAGACGCCGGCGCGCGCCGCCGCCCGTCCGTCGCGTCGCTGACGTCAACTTGCACCGCGAAAAATCAATGGATTCCTGACTTCCCCAATAGGTTAACCGCATACCGCATTTTCACGACGAAAATGTGCCATATGCCAGTGAAGTGTTAACAAGGCGGATGTGAAAAGCGGCGCGTTCAAACGGTTCACTTTCCAGTATTTTCTTGTGCGGTGTCATAATTTCAGTTCGATCTTGCGGATGGATACATGCGGAGTTTTTTTTTTTCTAAAAGCGCACACGTTTGAGTGATCATTTGTTTATTTTTCATAAAAACAGCCAGTTGCTGGTTGCGTATGATTAAGTTTCGAGTTTAATTTAACTGGCCTTCGCCATCAACGGCAACTGGTTAAACAGCTAAGTATTTTGTTGACTGTATGGGATGCCATTCAAAAGTAAACAAGAACGACACCTACGTACCTATTGCTGTCTAGGCTTGTACTTCACCGTGGACTGTTTCTTTGCCATTGTAATTTTAAGTCATATTAAGTATAAACTACGTCTATTGTTGTTGCACTTTCATAAGACTGGACGCTGGATGCTCTTAGGAAATTCTTTAGTTATGCAAAGCAAGCGTTGACAGGATGCTTGTTGAAATTCAGATTGTGTAAATATTTTGTTTGCATGATAAAAAATTTGCACGGTTATAATTATAAACAATGCTACCCATACCTTATAATAATATTAACTTCGAGAGAAATAAACCGTCTTTTGATCAGAATAATAATTATATATTCTTCAATCGTTTAAATGCGCCTTAAAGGGCAAATTCGGTGCAATACATTACCTGCTAGCATGAAACTCTTACCTACTACTTTTTGAAGAAATAAGTTTTCTTGCAGACCGTAGATATTCTGTGTTGACTGTATTTGCATTGTCATCCTATTAAAAATATTTGTCAATTTATTTGTCAATAAAAAAATACAGAATTACAGTTCAAACCAATGCGCTGTAAAATTCAGATTAAGTATAGAAACGATTACTAAAGGATAGGATATTGATATGTTATAGATTTCCAAGTCCTGAACAAAAGTCTCTGTTTCCGAGTCCCTTTCAGAGTTTAGTTTGGTTTTTTAGAGACTTTATTCAAGACTTTGAAATCATAACATATCAAAATCTCAGGGTATTTAACTGAAACCACATTTTCCAAACGTTAGGTCCAGGATCCTTCGAACCCAATCCGATCACTAAAAATGGATGACATTCAGTTTGCTAAATTTGATATTCGTACAGTCACTGTCTCTAGCATCAATATCTGACACAGCAAAACGCATATAAATATCTGATACGACTCTATTTCTAGAGACGGTAGGACGTGTCATGTCAGATATTTTTGCACGCTCCGCTGTGGCAGATATTAATGCAAGTGACTGTACAAACGAACATAACAAGTTATACAAGTTGTTAATAAAATAACCGAAAATCTGAAAGTAACTAGTTTGTTCAGAATCGAGAGGAAGAACGATTAAACTAAACTTTAAACCAGGTTGCGTTCTTCTTTTAAACGCCTCTTTGACTGTCCCTTGCCAAATATCTAAGCGAGGTTTCAATATTATAGAGACATTTACGGACCCTTATTATGTCACTTTTGATTTTATTCATAGAACGATGAAGCGTAAATGACATAAATATATGAAGTGCGAGTGTAGAATTAGAATTACTAAGTAAGCAAAACATAAGAATATTTTAAGAAGTAATATTAGCTATTTATAAGTATACTAATATAACATTAAATTACTTTAAAATTAAAGACAGTTGTAGTGTCTGAAGTTTTCGGTTTAATGATTAACACCGCGCAAAAGTGATAAAGTAATCAATATCTATGCAAATATTAACATTGTCGATTCTGAAGAGATTGCTTATTATTATCGTTTCCAAAGAAAGTAATTAAGTAGTTTAACCTCTGCGTGATATTACGTTAACATTGCTAACTACCAATACTACCATTGTTATGATCGGCTTAAAATTTCAATAAAAACATACGTAGAATTTAACAACGCATCTTACATAAGCCGATGTAACCAAGCACTGCAAGTTAATTAGTAATTATACACCAAAGAAAATAACAGACCAAAATAGAAAGTGCACAATGCACGCTGGTTTCATGTGCAACCGAGTGTCAAGTAATTAAAAGAGCATACCGGCTACTTGACAGTTCTTTTGAACAAAAACAAAATCTTATTAGCAGGACAACACCGATCCACCTAGTGGGAGGGCTGCCAATGATGCATCTTTCAATTCGTGTTACTAAAGACATTTCCTTCCCCATTTGTGTTTTATCTTTCTTAATTGTTCTTCAGGCCAAATTTAAAGTCTTTCTGACTAGTAAAAGTGGGTGACTTGCTAGATTTGATCAACAAGTAGTAACTATAATTTATCCCTTTACATCTGAAATTATAAGTTCGTGAATTTAAGATGCAAAACATAAAGACAAAACTCACGATTCGAACAAAGCATGTAAAATAAAAACTTGTAATTTCATCGTTCGATAACTATGCACATTGGACATTCAAACAGAGGAAACATAATTATACTCGTAGGGTATTAATTTGTCTTTTGCTACTTTGAATGTTGCAATTGCAAAAAACTTCGCGCTTTGCCAAACATGTCTAAATATAACTTCTGACTGTATACCTCTAGCTTATTAACATGAGCTAGTTGTCATTTGTTTACAAAATACTTAGCGCTTTTCAAGGAGCGTGGCAATATTGTGAAACAAAAGACCATTTCAATTATGTTTAGTGGATTTCTAACTCGCTGCAGATTGTCCACTCAAAGGCTACAGAAAAATTTGCTAATAGATACATACAAACCACTTTAAAAGTGACATACATTTGAAGGTGTAACTTCAAAACTTAAAGACATACTTTAAACTTAAAGTTGTCGATAAATTTAATGAATAAAGTAGAAAGATAATAAATAAATTAGAGCCATTAAAGCCCTACGACGCTTTTAATAAATGGGAGCAGATAAATCAAGTAAATACCTGCTGCGTAGTAACAAGTATTAAAGAACCTGTTAGACATCGGGAAAAAAATCACACACAACACACACAAGTTCAAATGTCCAATATAGAAAGCAATTCAATAACTTCTAGGCATGGCGTGGCGAATTTCATAGCTGTCAAATTGTTATCGAGAATACCGAATATTGTTGTGCTAAACTGACTTTCACCGTGACTGGTGACATGCTAGCACGCGAGAAGTAACTGAATGAACGTTTCCTTGATACAGATGAGACGAATAAATATAAAAAGCAACAAGCAAAAAAGGCCAAGGAAACAGGCTAAATAAAATGGGACGACTATCGTACTGCAATTTCTCTACTCGTAAATAAAGCGATTTTTGTAACGATCCTAATTTTGATATGTGATTAGGCATCGATTAAAGTGCCATGTTTATTTTGGTAAAATTTTGAATTTTTGGTTATATTTAGTGATTTGACCAGATTTGTTGAATTCCATAGATCCACACATAATGAAGAAGATAAAAATGCTTTATAGTGTTCTATTAACGATACCTACTGAATGGCAAATTAAAATATGAATGTTTTTGTTGGAATCTGAAGTCTTGCTTTGCTTGTGATCTCGGCCTTTGCAGTTTGATGGAAATGTTGAGTTGTACAAGTAAATGGGATCCGACCATAACCTACCTCTATAGTTTGACTATTGGATCCATTGATTAATATTGTGGAGCCATCTCCGATTTTTTTTATTGCATCACTTTCAAAACGGATCACAAATGTTCAAGTTATCTGTGAACACTCACAAAAAATCTTCCGCTTTGAACTCGGAGTTAAGTGTATCAAACTTTTGCAAAAGTTGCCTTTTACTGACGTTCAAACTTAGGTTTAGTCTTATTACCTTTTTGGGCAGATTCAGGACGTTCTATATGCAATTTTTAAATCATAGGATTATCGTCCTAATGGATTGTGGAGTCCAGCGAAACCCGCTGAAAGGCGACGCGGTGTAACGAGTTATTCTCGTCGGCGGATTTGTTTGACGCGGCGAAGCGTTGACCCCGCGCTTGCGCAGCGGTTGCCTTCCACTGAAGATACCTGTAGGCCGCTGTCTATCGCTAAGTCTGATGTTTTATCTGTGCCAAACGCAACCCTCAACAAGGCATAATTGTCCAATTTGGGAGAAGCCACTAAAATATACCTTATGTGCTATATAAACCTGGGGCTCTTCAAGGCTAGAGTGAGTAGGTTGTTACTGTAGCAGTGAGATACACCTTTGACCTCATCTGCACATTTTATCACCGGAGATGGGGGTCAATCACGGGTATGTTTTAAGTTAAAAAAAGTTATTTATTTCATCGGCTGTCTTACTCTCCATAGCGAAATCAATAGCGCCTGTGGCGTTCTTATTCGTACCTTCTACTTCTAGTCGTATTTTATTAAAACGAATATGATTTCTATAAAGAACTAAGGAATTGCTACCTTTCTTTAACTAAGCTCGATTCGAAGTAATAATATTTTGATCCATGTTCAATGATGACCTTTCTAAAAAATAACTGCAATGTTACCTATAGGTAAAAGTAAAAATAAAAAAAGATAGCCATAAAGTTTTCACCGATCTGCGTTTAAGCATGCGCAATTTAATTTATAACATAAACTTAAACATTTTCATTCAGTTACTAGATCTCATAGTGTTACTAAAGTAAAGCTTAGATCGCAGCCTTTGGTCTTGTGTAAATAGTCGTAAGTAAGCACTTCAGCCCACTCGCTAACCACAGCCAGTTTGCACGCCATCCTTCAAAGACGTAGCTTCACGTTAAATTGAGTTGCAAAATAGGTACAAAAGGACGGACATGTATTGCGAAATTTTGTGGGCGGAACTAACTTGATACGACAACAAAACTAGCGACGAACACTTGCCAAATTAGATCTGTCATATATGTAGTTTATACAAGAAGCTTATAGCGTAGCTGATTGGTAAGGCTGGCTTTAACAACTTGAACGCTAATGTCATCAAAAAAAATCATAACATTCCCTGCAAACAAAATATTTAGTTCTCCACCATACCATTTCCCTTGGCGTAGTAGAAAAGTTTCGGAAATAGACTTTGATCCAGTTCTTCATGTGCATTATGTGCAATTTGAATGGAACTTTACATATTTGGTTAAAAGTTTAACGCAATTTAACTTTATGATGTGAATATTGTAGCATCTCATGAGAATGTGGGTGGTTAAAATTTTCGATTTAATCTGTATAACAAAATGGTAGGCAACGACCATTACATAGTTGGAATAAGTAATTTATTGTTCAGATTTAATCAGTTGTATTCTTTTTTCTCTTTCCTGATGTTTTAAAACTAACCTACAGTGTATACATTTTAATGTGAATTACGTGATATTAATCTTCTTTTTACAAATCGTTTGGTTATGCAAAATAACTATCCGAAAAAACCACTCGCTGGAATTTAAACAGCAAAAACAAAATTCACTAAATCCATCTTGCACATAACTTGGATCGGTTATATCACGGTTTTCAAGATCTCTGCTAAGATAACACTTGATTTCCACTGTCAGATGATAAGATGGATAAATATAATGTTTATGTGAACTATTTGCTCCTACGTCTATATTCTAAATCAAGAGACCGCCCACCAGGTGTCACGAGAGTCACGGCTTTAAGAAAACTGGTGGCATTGACAAATATGATATTGGTTCCACGTTTCAGATGCCTATCATTTATCAAAAGACATATCTTTTAATAAATTGTAATGCTTATGACTTTAAAGATAATTCTCGAGCCAAATACGCGCGACAGGTGGCAGAAGTCGAAATTCCTCTGATCAACTGAATCTTTACGAGCATACATATAAACGAAAGAACATTTTAATAGCTTTTTGATGTAGTAGTTAATTTCAAAGATTAATGTACTTGGCTTAATGCTGCGCCCCAGTTTTCGATGTCAACATCGATTCTATAACATGACTCGATACGTTTCACAGCGTCATCTGACCCAAATTCTTTTGTTATTTGTCTATGTCCTGAAAACCCTACGTGACACGGCATAATAGCATAATGTTGTTAATATTAAGTAATAATTGCTTGGTTGGTAGTTACCTAGTACCAACAAACATTAGTTTGTTCTAGATGCGACGACGATAGAGTTTGTAGGACGCTGAAATAGGGTCAGAGAATAATTTGATCAGCGTTGTATTTGCGTGACGAAAATCATCCCGAATATTTTATAGAAATAAACTAATTGTTTTCTGCGATTGTTACAAAGGAAAACAAGAAATATTACATAACTAACACGTTTACATGGAGTAAGAGAGTTGAAATCAGCTGATTCAACAAACTGAAGTAGTTAGTACTTTATATATTTTTGATAAACAACTTGTAGTCAGCAGTCTTCTACGTGGCGTAACTTTACTTCGTGGACAATTAAATTTGGTGAAACGACTACTGCGAAGTTAGTTCGTATTTAAATTTTGCTCTATTTATTATACATACAAAAGACGTCGCAAATTTAATAACCGCAATGATACACGGTGGTGCCATATTATGGGGCTATCCATATGGTGTTCCCACGATAAAGCAAGGACAAGCTCGACATAATGCCAAATTAAAATGCATCAGTAGTGTTCCAAAAATTAGGTCGAACCGGAAAGAATAATAAACATTAATCATTGTTTCATTAAAATAAACGATCAAATTGTGTACTTGGTAAAAGGCCACTGCTTATTGATTTTTTTCCGTTTTAGTATTTATTATTTCAACCAGCATCGATATTTTTCGATGTATCTCTTGAATTCTAGTTATTGTACAACCATCAGATAAACTAACCGTTTTAATGATACAGCGTATAACTGAACAGTTCCCAGCGCGTCCCGCTGTGATTGTTTGGAGCTTGTCCCATCCCACGGCTTGTTTTAACTTGCGCACGCGTTTCTACGAACGCGGTCAGTCGTATACGCATACGTTTGATGAATCCAGTTCATTTCTCCGTCTACTTACGTTTTATGAGCGGTGTTGCTTTTATTCATAACATAAGCCTTTAATCCCGTTTGTATTTATCGGTACTGGATTTTAATCTGGAAACCAAATGTTTATAATCCACTTCATATTTTTTAAGCGGACCTCTTTTATTATATTATTTATTTTACTTGGAGCCAGTAGCGTCTTTAAAGCAACTGTCACTTTTCAAGTATAAGACCTTTTTATTGTGACTTTTATTACTAGTTCTTTTAATACCTTATGTTGAAAAATCAATTAAAAAGTGAATTAAGAGCTAATTAGGCTAAGAGAGCGGACAGTTCGATTAACAGTGCAATCGATACCGGTTATTTTGTCTCACGAGGTCCCGTTTCACGAAGGCAGACATAACAAAGTAAAGTTGTAAAGTCTCAAAAAGGAAGTTGCAACTCCGTTTGTAACTACCTATGTAGCTTCGTGGAACAGGTACAGCTGTGGTATGACAGTCTGACTCTTGCACTGCGTACCTACTGTCTCGAAGCCGGCTAACAAAGCGTAAAGTGTGGTTTCGACTGCAAACCGGTCTGGTGCAACGCAGGTGGATCTCAATAGGAAACGGGTTTGAGGTATTGTTCAAAATCGATGTCTAATACGGTGATGCGCTGTGTTTATTAATACCTGTTGGTAATGGTTAAATCATCAACACAATTGAGCTGTTGATTTTATTTGTGTAGCTGTTGATGTTGTTGCTAATGTTGCTAGTACAGCACGTTACGCCTAGCAGTTTGAATTAGATAATTCAGTAAGTATGTATTTTATAAAAATAATAATTATAAAAGTTTTCGCAACTGCTTAGGCTGAGTTGCACCAAGTTAGGTACTTTAACCAATGTTAAACCAGCCGTCGAATCTAAGGGATTTTACAGACGATTTGACAATAGTTATTATTATTTTAACTTGGTGCAACGCACACTCAGTATTACTAGATACCTACGAGACTTTTAGGAACTCAATAATTTTCCTTTTTCCTGTTTCATGTATGTAAATTGGTATTGATTGATATTTTAACTAAATGCTGTTTCCCTGTACGGACCACTGGAAATAGCGGTTTTACAACAAGTAACTTATTTTCGTGTCAAGTGGTTAACAGCTTCATTACCACTCTCTTGTTACCAATGACGACATCGGCAGCCTCATTCACATGTCTTAACCATGGACATAATATTGTAACAGTTACTTTAATATTTACGTGGCTGTTCATAAGTATTTAAACGATCGAGTGTTGGTTACTGACCCAGTAGTTACCATCTTTAATTTCATGTCATTAGCAATAGGCGTGACAGTAGCATGTCATCTATTGGACATTAGCATTTAGTGCACATTTACATTATAGTTGTCTAGACTAGTACAAACGCTCTGAATCATTTAATTTTAACAAAAGATAAATGGAATAACCTAACAAGCATGTTGCATGATATAGGTACTGCAAGCTATTTGTACGCCGACAGGTAAAACATGGGGATACCATGTGAATCATGTGATACCAATAACTAAGACATTTACTAACCTGTGTCTAGCAAATAAATGGCATTTTGATTTCGATTTTAACTAACTTAGATAAGAAAAACTTAGAATAGTTGAAAAACCCCAACATTGTCATTTCAAAGTTCAATATCTCGAAAATAGCTGGACTGATTTTAGAACGAAAGAGAGAAACAAGAAGATAGACAGTGTCGTCAGACTTATAATACCCCTCTTTTGGCGACGAAGGTTAAAATTATCTGGTTTATTCTTCTCGTATTCTTCTAGCATTATCATTAATAGAAAGTTAGGCACGTAGTTTAACCAACGTATGTTTCTCGACTTTGCGTATTACAGCGATAGTGATCTCTGAAATTGGAGCGACGTAAACAATTGTACTCGTATCAGGTTGTTTTTACGTAAGACGATTGTCGGGATCCCATTAGAAAGGCTTCGTGAGTGTTTAACGCGACGAGCTAACGACCTGTCCAGGTTTCTTGACACGTGCTGTGAGAAACTTTCAGCAATCAAAACACGGAGTGATTAGAGTTTACACTACATCCTGCCTGGGGTATAAAATTTCAATTGGTCTTTAATTTTACGGCAGAGTCTCAGATACCTGTGATGCGGTCTCTGTTTGTTTTGTCCGAATAAACAGAGATGGCATCATATAATAATATTGTCACATAAAATTTGTCAATGTGTGGTGTAACAGGCCCTTCACTCGTCTTCCTTCACGTTCTACCTTAGATTGGTGTGTACTGAGAAGCGATATTTGAAGTCATATGAGTAAATAATTAAAATTTGTGTGTAGTTACAAAAGTACCTACTGTTCGTATTAAATCTTTGATTAGTGTGAAAATGAAGTAGGACGGCGTTAATGTTCTACTTCACACGTATTTAAGTTTTTCTCCATCGAATACTATCTTCATAGATGTGATTTCAAAATATCAGTTTCGTGGTTTGAAGGGAATAAGAATTTGCCTACATCCACTTGAAAATCTGGGATGTCAGAGCATATTATTATATCTTCTATTAGGTAACGTAACGGCAGTACCTCAAAGCCCAACAGTATGTCAACTATAAACTCAACTAATTGCACCAATAGAATAATAAATTATGTAATCTATTTTATCATCACTTTGCTACACTCTTCCACTACGTGCGATGCAACCAATGGTTTCAGTTCATATTTCTGATTCAATCAACTGTTGCTTGGAGTGCAGGGCCGTCTTTCACCTATTCTATTAGAGGCCCTTGGCACAACATGCTGCATTTGGTAAGCCTGATTTTCAGGCGAGAGTGGAGTAGTTAGGTGTTATGGTTTGGTAATGGAGTAGGGACTAGGAGGCCCCAATGCATCGCGGGGCCCTGGGCAGTGGGCACGTGCCCTGTGTGCCCAGTGGGGAAGAGGGACCTGTTGTAGTATGTACGTATGTAAACTCTTTATTGTACAAAATACGTAAGTAAACAAACACAATTGACAATTAATGAGATATATGTACAAAGGCGAACTTAACCCTTATCCCTTTATGTGATGTATCTGAAAAGGAGGATTATTACCAGTACAGTTGCTAACCTTCCCGCCTTCTCTTCGATGCTCTATGCAAAGGTAACTTTGTAGACAGTGTTCCATACTGTGGTTATACAATGATTAGCTGCCGTATCGTGAGATCTCTTAGAAGAAAGTACTTGCATAGCTGCGAAAGTGAAGTAATTACTGGTTAAAGGTAGTTTTTACCTGCGCCGTTGCACCGATCTTAGTACATGCATTCTCAATTTCTCATCTATCTATAATAAACAGTGCCACGGTTGCAGTTGGCAGCAAAAAATGCCCGCTTTTCACGCGTTAAGCGTTAGAAAATAGGAACTAATTTAGACCGATAACTGATTTTCTGATAGCTTTATTAAATCGGCGGGAAAGATATTTTGCTGTCATGTTTTTGTTATTTTCAAGTTGGAATTGGTCACGTTTGACTTATTATAAGATACGCATTTAAATTATTTATTTGATTGGAAAAAATTCTAGCATGGTGGTCTGTAATAATGTTGCAAAATGTTAATTTCTGTCTGCGTTATTAAATATAAATTGTTATTATCTTGTGTCCTAAAAAACTGTATCCTGTGTGATGATTAAGTGGTCAAATTGTTTTATATTTATAATTTGTTTCCTATATCATATTATTCATCATCATCATGTCAGCCGAAAGACGTCCACTGCTGGACATGCCTCCCCCAAGGCTCTCCACTCAGACCGGTCTTGTGCTTTCCGCATCCACCGCGATCCCGCAATCTTAACCAAGTCGTCGCTCCATCTTGTTGGAGGCCTACCGACAGCTCGTCTCCCGGTCCGCGGTCGCCATTCGAGAACCTATCTGACCCCATCGGCCATCAGTCCTGCGAGCAATGTGCCCCGCCCACTGCCACTTTAGTTTATCATTTATTACTAACATAAAAGTCAGAAGTGCAAATTACCAGTGTTACACTAAATTATTAATAGCAAATTAAACTAATTAAGAGTACCTAATAATACATCTTACACGCACGTTGTTGACGTTCAACTATATATAATTTATGAGCTATTCCCCGCGATTTTGTCTGCATTCCGGGATAAAAAGTAAACTTATGATAATCTACTATAATAATAGCTTACTTGTAACGAAAGTTACTATTCATTCTGTAGTTTCAGAGATTGCCTGCTAATTATACAAAAAAAAAACAAATTAAATCTCTGTTTAGTTTATAGATGATGTTGATGTGTGTTACAGTTTTAATATCTACACATAGTTATCGCTGCCACGAGTATCAATTACTGCTCAGACGAGCGTGCCATATTCAAATTAAAAAAGTTAAATGAATTAGCGATATGCTATTTGAATGTAATTGCGTATTTATAAATAGTTCTGTCTAACTGTGCAAGTGTTCCGTTACGTGGTTTTTGCCGCGTGCCATCTCGCTTAAGGTATGACAGCGGATAAAACTGGTCTATCGATTTATACTGCGATTTATTAGTTATTTGTATTAGGAGTGCGAAGTATTAGAGCGATTTTATATGTCAACAGTTGTTTTATATTTTACTAGCTTTTGCCCGCATCTTTTTCAGCGCAGAAGTCTCCAGAAGTTTTGGTGAGGTTCTTCATCTCTTTCATCGAATAAAGCAAATTGGTAACGGGTCACACGAAATTAGCGAATATTTAAAATTATTTCTATTTTTTCGTGCAGTAACTTCGGATTCTTACTATCAAGATCAAATCAAAAACCGATTAAGTCGGATTTTCACACGTAAAATTCTTTGCCGTAGTGCAATTACTATCCCAGAAGGAATTTATGATTTTGGGGTTGCCATTTTTTAAGGCGCAGAAATGAGACATAATTATTGCCATGGCGACCAAAGTTGCCAATGCGTGCTAAGCCTTAAGCCGAGTTTAGACTTGCAAGAAAAATCGTGCAAGTTGCATTACATGTTTAGAATGACCTTTAATTTTAATTAATTTAATTAATTAATAAAATATTGAAATAAAATGTGCCTTCTTCTGGCGAGTTCAAATTGACACTAATTGCGCGCGCAGACCATAGCCAATACCTTCGTCGGCTGCGTTTCGTTTCAGCCAGACTTAGCGCAGCGCTTTTGTAAATTAAAACTAGAATAAAAAAGGCGATATATCGCACAATAATAATAGAAATTTTTATTCACCATCACAATCTAAAAATTACAATACTTGACAGATAACATTATTAAGTGAGCCAAAATGGACACAAGACTCAGCGAGGTCACTGGTTTTCAGTCTCCAACCAAACTAAAACTAACTTAACGTCTACTTAGAACTACGGTAGTTACGCTGCCATAACGACAGCATTACAACAAAGTATCAGGTACATGTACTTACATTAACAAAACAATGTACCTAATGCAACCTGCACAAGTTTTCTTGCAGGTCTAAACCAGGCTTTAGAGCTGGCAGCAATTTAATTGGTATACCAACCCAATTTATTCAAAATTACTGTGTGAGCACTAACCTAGCACAGGTTAGCAAGCTTGTTTTCCAAACGACCGGTTAACAGCAACATTATTGCATCACATAATTTAGCAGCGTTATTGTATGAATTCCGATCAGTCCGATAGTTAAGACTAGCCTAAGTCAGTGAGTCCGTTCGCGTAATGGCTACACGCACAGACTCTTAATTTGAATGTTACGTGACTCTAATAAATTGACTTTCGATATTTTGCGGCAGCGAGGTATTTAACGAAATCTTTATCATGGGAACATCGGATGTAATTCAAAAATTCGTCATGGAGTATTAAAGTTAACTTAAGTCTTGGTTCATAGGATTGCCTACAAGTTATTACTTCATTTGTTTGTTTAAGTGTCGTGTTGAGGCTTACGTTTTTCTTGGAAATTTGCGACGCTGACGCTGTAATCCGCGGTACAAATTATCTTGTTGCGAATATTTGTGTGTCTAACGGAACATATTAACGACCGAAGCGTTGGCTTGCAATGTTACCCCTATTTCTAAAGCATTAGGTATACGTTACATTGTTTTTGTTGGATACAAAATGTGCAACGTATGGGCGAGTCTTGTGGATTGTTTATCTAATTTTACTGGGCGCTTTAATTGGTTTTCGGAAAACATGCGTGTATGTTAATGCCTTGAGTTAGCTTTACGGCACCTTTAGTTCAAGCAACTATTTAGAATAATCAAGAATTACTTTTGAAATTGAAAACTCTTGCGAAATAGTCCGGTCCGGAAAAGTCAGTCGTGAAACTTTGGTACTTTACTATTTTTTATGTAATTCACTATGCCATTCGATAATTAAATAGAGATAATCTAATCTAATCGATATCTTAATTTGATTGCTTAGTAACGACATCTCTTGTCCTGGTGAGCGGTTAGTTCCAATGGAGTGCCGAAAAGTTTCTCGATGAGGGCTACGGTATTGATGTCGCTAGCGTCACTGCTTAAGTGGCTAAATAAGAAACAAACAAGCTGAGATATGAGGTGCATAGGGGAAATTCGTGTCTGTACCGTTGACCAGCAGTGGTGTAGCGGTATAGCACGCGGTACGGAATACCGAGGACCTGGGTTCGATTCCCAGTGCTGGTACTTATTTCTCTGGTTTTTCTGAGCATCTATATTTCAGTTTGTATTTTCAATTTAGGTTTTACGGGATGACCGGAAAAGTAAAAATTTGGAATTGAAATAAAAAATCCAAAAAGATTCCAAAAATCCAGTCTTATTTCTCTCTTGTCGCTTATTACATACTTGTAATCATCCTTGTATTAAGCGACAAGAGAGTAATAGATATAGTCATAAAGGATCTTTTCTTGCACTAATTAGAATGAGATGTCTATACAAATCTGTTCTTTGCTACTCAACTCTCTTTTTATTTGCATTTAGCAGCCTCGCGAAACAAGCTCATGGGTTTAAGTTACTAAACTATTTTTAAAGGTTTCTAATTCGAAGAATATCAAGCTTTTTTCACAATAGAAATCCAATCTAGTATATCGACGAATGTGTGCAAAAACCACGGCAATAACACAGACATCGACATCTGTAATAGCTTGGACACTGAGTGAATTTTCGCTTATTAAATTCGCATATTGTCGTCTTTCGGAGGCAAAACGAACATAGCAACAGCCAGTTTTGCGTAATGTCTCGATTGATTTCAATTACCTCATGAGGTTTTTTGTATTTTTTACTTTCACGCGTCAAGTTACATTTACTAGGTCCAATGGTGTAGGGTGATCATTTTCGTTAAGCAACCCGGAGAGTGAAAAAAGCTATTAGTTAGGTGTTTTCAGGCGCAAAACTTCGCTTTTAACCTTCGCTCCGCGGACCATGGATCGGCAAGCGCAACGTAGGACGTCCACCAACGAGATGGACGGATGACCTGATTAATGCCGCGGGTTCACGATGAATGCAAACCGCGTCCAACCGAAGCAACTGGAGATCTATGGGGGAGGCCTGTGTCGAATAGAGGACGACTGATATGATGATGATGAACTTGATGCACGTAAAAAATTTAGGCAACTCGGTGAGAATCATGTCGTTACACTGCGCCAATAGGTTCCCTTTTGTATACAATGGACCCACCCACGCTGCTTTGTTGTTATATTTACGATGTAACAGCTGAGCCGTATAAAAGAGGATGAACAGATTGACATTCCTACCGGATGTCAATTTAAGCTATGTGCGCACGTCGCGACCATCACGATCGTCACGATGTAATAATTCATCTGTAACTAACCTATATGAACGCTATAGTACGCCTCGTACTATGTTTATGCTCAAATATACCAAAATACACACATTACGATAACTACATGATGAGCAGTGAACCAGTGATGATGGAACACGCTAAATATCTGGATCATGATTCGTGATTTTGAACTATTCTTGCTTGACGACAATTCATACATAATTTAAAGATTAGGAATACTTGTATAAAAGTAGCTTGAGAAACTGCGAGAGTTAATAGGTTTTATCAAACAAACATTCAATCAATATTGACGATCTAAAAATAATTTAATGGTTTTTGCGAAAGCTACATACTTCTTACTTTCAACGCTTCACATAGTCATCAAAGAAAAGAAAATACGCTTTGATTTTTTTTTAATTAAAAAGAAACGAACCGGTTGAGCCGCGATGGCATCTAACGCAGGCCCTATACTTACTACGAAGTGCTAAATTCGAACTTCGTATCTTGCCGTTCCGCTGACGCTAATATTATTTAATACGTGAGTGAGAGAGACGGTAGGATAAGAACTTCGATTTCCGAATTTCGTAGTAGCCCCCCAGGTTCCGTTTACGGCCACTGCATTTGGCACCGTGCCCACCCGGTTTGTTTATTACGAAATTTGGCCAAAAATGTTGCAGTGGCACCGACCTAATTCAAACACAGTACATAGAGTTCTGTTGATCTTTTACCTACCTCGAATATTATTCTTGTAGTCGAAGAAACTAGGTTGAATTGTGATAAGCTGAAATTAGTATGCATAGTTTCCAGTTCTGTTTCGAACGTGTATGCTGGCTTTAGCTGATCGATTTGTCTCGTCTCTTTGTTTGCGCGTTTGTATTTTTGTTGTAACATGTTTTAAATTCTTATTGAGTGTTGGGTTGCATTTCTACTGTTTTTTGTTACTTATGTATTTAATTATTTACTGACTATGTTGAACTTCATAAAAATTGTATTGTTAAAAATCAAGCCTTATTTTGCCGCCAATAAACTCAATCAGTTAAATTACCTATCTAAATATTTTAAAACATACCTACTAACTAAAATTTTATTGAGATGTGAAATATTTCATCAAAAAGGATGCATTTTAGAATGTATTTAAGTGAAACTTTTGGATTACATTTATCGATGGTTTCCTGATCGGTTCAAGTTTCTAAACTTTTATAAGCAGTTAATGCAAGGAAGGAAATGCATTATTCAAGCGGCTACCGCATCATGACGGGGGCAACGACCTTGTCATTAACCATTAGTTACCTGACTTAAACTATACGCGTGTTTAGATAAATTAATTTAGTTTCGTTCAATGAACATCGCTTCGTCGTTGTCGATTATTTTAAAGTTCATGGTTTTTAACTACATTGGATTAATTCAGCAAAGGAACAAATTAAAATTGAGCAGAAATGGCAGTGGTTCCATTTTGTTGTTTAATCAAACGTCTTCCGAGATAGTTACGAATGCAAAATTGTTCATTAGTAGGACTTTTAAACTTCTATTATGTGTCTATTTTCCAAGCTTTTATTGAGGCAGCTTTCAAATGTTACAATGTTTGAGTTTGAAAGTAGATATGTGACTTACTTAAAATTTTGGAATTCGTTATTCACCCACGTCTATAGTGATACGATTGACATCAATTTGGGACGGATATGTATTTTGGATGGCAATGCAAGTATATTCAGCAAAAAAGTCTTCTACAAAACAATTATTTTAATTTGAATGGACTCATTTCGTTTTCAGCCAAAGCTATTTTTCTTAATTTTTTCTTAACTAACGTTAACGCCCAACTTAACATAAACGTTACTATAAACCCGTTTCAATAAGTAGGTTTATAAGTTATCCGAATACATCGAAATGAGCTGCTTTGCGTGCGTCTAATAGTGGTCGTTGTTAATTTTAGATCCAGTCTTTGTTGTATTTCTGACGTCACCAAGCGATCTGGAACCCGGTCTCCGACATAAAATGGGATGGTGGAATGCTTGCACCTGATATTTCTTAAAAAGGAACAATTTTCTATAAAGCGAATACGAAAATAGTCCATAAACCTGGTGTTGGATGATAGGGATGTTATTGTTGGTGCAGCTTCTTTTCAATCCGTTCTTTTTATTGAATATGGAATAAAAGTCCTGAAGTACTGACGGACTCATAAAGTCTTCAGCTAAAGCTAAGTATCCTTGGAACCTAAAAAGCCGAAAGTTGCCTCTCTCTCTTAAGGTTCTCTTTATGATAGTGGCTGGTACTTTATTCCTTTTTACGGATTTCGTGAAATGTTCTTCCCATATTGTTGTTGTTTCGTTAAATTTTCAAGTAAATTGTACGCTGGAATCATCTAACTCAGCTTAGCTACGGTTGCAGATTTTGCTTATCCTAGCTGCCCTAATTCGCCACAGTTTATTTTAACTAAATTCAGCTGCAAATGCTGCAATATGTTAGTACCTCAAGACAAGCGCAGTGCAGGCCCGATACTTGTTCCGACTTTGAAACAATATCACGCTGTTTAATGTTGTCAGCGCCGCACGCGCCGGTACTCAATATTGCCTTTAGTGGATGATAACAGGAAATATACCTTGTACTATTATTTATTCTGTGAATGTACCTTAATGTTGCTAATGGAATATGTTTATATGATCTCTGTACATGTATGTTAACATAAATTTTGCCTGTTTTTAGTACCAATATCCATATGTAGTGACCTCACCTGATACACATTTAGGAATGGTGACGCAGATGAATATTTCGTTCAGTCGTGCTCCAGTAATTTACCTAGTACCTAGCTAGGGCACATCAAAGTTGCGCATGACTACCTTTTCCGACCTAATAACCAGCCAGTTTAAAGATTCCTTGCAACCAAAGAGAGATCTCTAGATGTAGTCTTGTCGTTACCGCGTCGTGCTAAACAGGACGCGTCCTATATTGAGTTTAAATTATATGGGTGAGTTGATATTGTAATCGGATTCGGAAAGGTGAATTTGATGATATTTCACTAATATATATTATAAATTTGAAGTGTGTGTATTCGTTATTTATTCAAGCTTAAATGCCTGGACGGATCTGGTACGTAGTTCACTGAATCTTGAGAGTAACACATGGGCTAAATTTTGTTCCAACATACCTACGGGATAGGGATGTTCTTCGTGTAAAAGTCTGGTTTGGGGGTAAGATAGTCGGTCTAATTAATTACCTATTAGCACAGACATAGAGGCCTTCCATGTTAGTCCTCAGGATAAGCAACGCATAAGGCATCTGCTTGGTTGCCTAGAGCCTAATGTCCACGGACCTCAGTTTCCACTTTCCATCATGTAGGCCGCGAGCTTGTCTGCCTACTTAATACATTATATTCTGCTAATATTTCTAATGCGAAAGATTAAGCGTGCGTGGGTGTATAATATGTTATTCCTTCACGCTAAACGGCTGACGGGACTTAGATGGTATTTGGTATGAAGATAACTGGACTTTTGGAATAACATAAACGCAACGCTACTTTTTATCCCAATATTCTCACAGGATCGGAATAAAATCCTAAAATTTGTAACTTTGTCTAGGTTTAGAGATAAAAAAATGATCATGGGTAAAGTTAATGAAGACCACAATGTAATCTCTTAAGCGATAAGGCCGCCTATTGCTTACCTTGTAATTTTCTCTGTGTACCTGTTTTCTGTATCGCTTACTATTTCTGGTGCACAATAAAGAGATTGTATTGTATTGTATTGTAATTTTTGGGAATTTCTAGTGCTAGATCTAATAGTTTACGCCTAAGCGACGTGTAAAGTTCAGTACGGGAAACCCATGAGGTCAGAGGCCCTAAGTCTTTGTGGTAAAAACGGTGCTGCAAATTTCAACGACGTAAACAAAGTAATTTGAAATAAAAAGTTATATTACGTTAATTTGCTCGCAAATGGCGCATCCGTTTGGTAATTTATCGAGTAACGTTCAGTTTTATCGCACCTCGCATTACGATACGAGTGATGTGGTCGGGTTTATATTTAGAGGTACGTGATGTAATGTCGAAAAGTGGCAAATCAAGTAAAAAAGTGAGTGCCGCAGCCTCAGGTAGGTATAACATCATCTGTCAAGGACATATAGGTTTATTTAGTAAGTTAGCAAACTTGCTTCTTCGGTTGAAGTGTTTGCTTTGAAGCGCGATGTTTTCATATCTATATGCTATGTTCGCGCTTAATTTTTTTTGTTAAAGTAGTTATTTAATTGCAAAAATATTCCCGGAGACGGGGACTTCTCCGCAAAGTATTGATTTTTTTCTTTCAGATACCATTAAAACAGTCCATACTTTTGTTATCAGTTTATAAATTTACAGCCACACAATAATTTCTCTTGTTATGAACTACAGTCTTGCTATTGCTACTCTACATCTGATTTCACCCCTGCTTAGGGCCACGTGAAAAATTGAAAAGTCCGGTGAAAAATCCTGCCAAAACGTTCATAAAAAAGTTTGAGAATAGGTTGCATTTTTTTTTAACAAACAAAGCCATATTATTATTGTCAATCGTTTTTCGCTCTGAGGATCTTGTTCCTCGAGGCCAGCTTATATGTACACGAAGATTTAGCAGACAGTCACAATCAGTGCTGTCGCATATACAATAATACTATGACTGACGTGTCTCACGAATATTTTTTTTCGGATCAACTCATAATAGCATTGTTCTAAGAATTAATGACTAAACTAAACTTTATACCTATTTATGTGACGACGCAAACGCATTAAGCGGTTGACGGCGTTGACATACAGTAAATAGTACAGTCAAAGTGGCTTACCTTGTTTAAACTTCTAAGTAGCGTGCGAAGTTTGCCATATTTATGTTTGACGCTTTGAAAATAAAACAGAGTTTGTCTTTTGGCGTCTGTTTGAGCTGGGATTTGCTATACATAAGTAAATCTGGTGACAGTACAATAATTTGGTAGTGAAATTCTGGTGGTTCAGCCAGTTCGTCTCCACAGGATGGAACTCATCAACGGTTAAAGGCATCGACTTTGAAACTTATTGTTGACGATGTAGTTTGGATGAATATGCAAGTATAGTCAACAAAAAGTGCAGTCAGCATAAAAAAAGTTCTCTAAAAAATGAAATTGTCAACAAAAACTTATTTATTTTACTTTAAGTTGTTTGTTTCCTTGTGGTAAGTCCCCCACTAATATTTCTTCCCTTATTTTTGCCATTTGTAACTTTTGTTAAGTGCATATTTCAACATAGGTGCACGACCGCTAAGGACATCTGAGCACGGTATTAAGTTATTTAACCCTGAAACTAACGTTGACCAAAATAGCCATAAATCCCAAGAGAACTGGTAACACTTGCCTGTTTTCGAGTGACTAATACTGACTATTAGAGCTAAAATGGGACGCCGCGCGAGAAATTATATTTGTTTTATAAGGGCTATTCTGGAACTAATTTATATCGGCTCTCTCCATTTCGTACCAAATTGGATGAAATGACAGGATTTACGTTTATGCAATAAGTACGTTGCGACTTAAGCGTGATAAGCTTGACTATTTTATACACGCAGCAAATTAGAGTCATCTTAAACTTTCTAACAACAAAAAGCGACCATTGAAAGTGAATGCTTAGGCAATATGATTAATAGTGTGAAGAGCAAAAACGTGTAGTGTTCAGAAGTTGAATGGTGTACGATTGACGCTGGATAAATGGCAGTTTAGTAGCTCTCAGAAAACTTCATAATACGTGTGGCAGCGTCCACTGAGCGTTGAACTAAGCCACTGCATTGTAAGACTAGCAGAGTTCTTATAAAGTTAACTTGTTTGCTGTCGTTGTGTGGCTCACTTTATACTAGTCCGTTGCAGTGAGTCGAATACAGAAATAGATGACTAAACCAGTGCAATAATTATATCAGCGAACGGCGCTTTGTTGACCACTAAACCAACACGTGTGCGCTTTTATGATCGCTCCGTTTCCTCCAAATCTAATCAAACACATCTATCAAACTGAGTTTAAGAAAAGATAAACTAGCTACGTGAAATAAAAATATGACACCGCGTAAGAAAATATAATCTTCAGCTTCAACGACTTGATGTATAAGTTTTTAAAGATTTATAGGTATGGAAACTAGCTGACTAAGGATTGTGATAAGCAAGACTGATTAGTGTTTTAAAGTAGTGATGTGACTCAAGTGAAAGTAAGACAGGAGAAACGATGAAGTTCCTACCTTTATAATGCAGAAATCCTAGATTTTAACGAAACCTAGAAGATGGGAGCGCACGGGTCGAAGGAGAAGCTTTATAGGGCAAACTCGGAGAAGTTTCCGTCCAAACTACCGGTTCCTAACGACAAGAAGTATAAAGTAGCGGTGAACCGCGAGAGATTCGGTTCTTTTGGTGCAAGAGGTGAGTTGTATAAATAAGGTGTAATTGACATTATATAAAGAGGTAAGCATTTAACTAATGCAATAAATTAGTGTACTAAAAAATCGAATAAGATAAACAGTCTATCAGCTAGATTATCAGAAAATATTGAATAGTGAAGATATAGGTAGCCAGTTAAAGATCCGTGTGAAGTCGCACGTCGTGGAACACTTTTTAGCACGGCGTGACGTCACAAGTCACCAATCCAGAACTTTGACTTTGAATCCCGAATGTTTGTTTGATTGATAAAAGACAAAACACGTAATCTTAATGATGAAACTACCCAATTATGTTATCGTTTGTTTCTGTAATGTTAGTGTATTCGTTAGCATTTTGGAGTACATCTGAGGTAAACAGAACGTCTATATTTCGTGATCTTTCGTTTTGAATACATGTCAATATTCCGACGTGTTCATTGGGTATGATAATGATGACAAACAAAATGTTATCAACGCTAGTTATCGTTAAGATAATAGAGACATTTCTAAATTTTTGATGAATTTCAGACATTGTACGTAAGTCTACGTTCTAGCGGACAAAGACATTTAACTAGGTGAAAGGACTAGGTACTTAACTCAAATAAGTAGCCTTATAATAGCACTAAAGTGGAAAATTTGGTGAAAGACTCGTTTTCTGTAGAATACGTTAGTCAGCTAGGTACCGCAAGCGGGGTGAGTGACCCACCGACCTTCCTGACAAGTTTTAAGATCGCGACTTATAGTTTCTTTAATATGAGTAAGAGTTGGGTTCGTTGGCATCGAAAGTGTATTTGTGAGAGAACTTTATATTGTATTACAAAGAATATAAAAGAAGTCAAATTATGCGTCTATTTATACCTAAGTTGGTAGGTCCTTTGCCACAATAGCACAATGCATACCACAATGGATAGAAGGCTAAATAAAAAGTGCCTATCTGTACATTATTGTGTTTTAGTTGATTGATTTATATTAATATGTAATAATAGGTCTAGTTGTAGTTCTTGAAGTACATTCAGCTTTCATTGAATATTAAGTTAGGTTTATTGGCTCCCTTATAGCTGACGTAGCCGCTAATCCGAAAGGTTAACCACTCTTCATACGTTGACCTTTGAATTAAATGAAAGAAAAGAACTAACCTAAAATGGTGAACAATGACAGGGTTAAAATAATTTTAGCTGAAGGAATAGATTCAACATAACGATCTTAAAATTTATCACAGAATGCTTGCATAAACTTTAACTTGTATACGTTTAAGAAACGAGACAAAACTACCTTTAATAAAATTAAATTTAACGAAACAATGTTTTTGAATTGCATCAAAGTACGACTGTTTAAATACTATTTAAATTTTATATTGGAAAGGTAAGCGTTTAGGTATTTATGATGTTATATTTAATTTAATACATATTTCTAAATCTGTTGTGGCTACATGTAGCCGCAGCAGCGCTTGGAAGCCTTTCATGATATAATCTGCCTTGCACACGTGGCATGATATGATGTTTACAATACAAGAACTAAACAGAATTAGTAAATAAATAGGTAATAGTTGTGTGATGTGTGATGATCTGTTCTGTTGTGTGATGAGATGAGAACACGTAGATAATAATTATTTATAATGTGTTTACACACGTACGGGTACATATTTACGGCCTAATGTCATAAGTACCTATATGTAGTTATTACGTTGTCAATACTGAATTTGGTCGTTCTCCAGATTTTTGCATTTCTGCCGCCTTTGATTCATTAGATTTCCTTAATGTGTGGTCAGCCCATTTCAGTTTTTAAATTGAGTCTTTATGGATTAAAAGCGACGTGTGAGTTGACGGAGTGCAACAATCTGAAATATGAAAAAATATTTCATTATTAAAATTGCTATCTTACCATGTTCCATCGTCGCGACTTCTTTAGCTGTGCCTGCTGTATGTATTCGCTTTATACGGAGTAGTGTTTAAATAGGTGCAGGGGTTGAAGTTATTCGGTAAGATGGGAGATCACTCAGGCAGATTATCTTTCCAACAAAATATGTTTGCATTCTTTTAAATTTCTTTAACTTTAGTAGTCGCCTGCTCCCCTGTTTTTAGCACTATCAAGTATAAAAAAACATTTTGTTGCACTGTTGCCAAAAGATATTCGTAAAGAATGCAGTACCTACCTACCTACTACATACTGCATCCAATGCTTTGGAACGAAACTTTATTCTCACATTTATTGCTGCTTTAATACGACTTTGATCATTCTTGTTGTTATTTTTAACACTTAATTCTCTCCGTTTTGTTTAACTTCGGGTGCTATTTTGGCTTTAACTTTTGTCTTCGTTGTTCAGTGAATATTCTGTATCTTAGTATCGTAATTTTTTAGGTTCTCTTTACGTTTCCATCAAATTACGTCTATCTACTTTAAAATACGATGTTTTTTTTTCCATAAACTTCACTTCGTGCAGCAAGACCGTAAAATTATGGCACTCTTAAAAATTGTATTGCGTAACCCATTTGCATAGCACTTTTAGTTGTTAAACATTACCCAAAATTAATATCTTGCTTCGTTTATGGTTGAGATTACGTGTTTATGAGTTTCGCGAGTTTGTGCCAGTGTACTTATACATAGAATTGTTTTCGTTTTCATACAGTTTTTGCCTTATCGTTTTGCGCAACATCTCTTCCCACGATATCGTCTTCACGACATTCGAGTCAAGATACCTACTAGACGATGTCGTAACGGCAATGCACACTTTTTGTTCGTAAACATGTTACACTTTCACAGCGTGGGTTTTGAATCTTGTGATCATTTAATGCTAATAAAAAACCTAATTGTTTGTAAATAGTTTCATTGTTATCGATGTTTTGGTCAGTATGCCTGAGGGGATTTTAAAGCGAGTTGTTTACTGCAGGGCGCCACCTACGCCTAATACAATGAAATATTAAGCCTACGAGTCAATATTACATTTTTTGTCCGATTTCTTGTGATTTTTTTTTTCTGAATGGCATGTTTAAATTATATCTATTACAAATTATATTTATGTAAGGTATTTCTAAATACTTTTTTGGAGCCAGTTGTAAATTGGAAAGATGATCTAGAAAACAAAATCAGATTTTCAACTGAAATGGTGGTGAACTGGTTTGGTGTTAAATCTACTTATTAGACTAAATCTTAATTGCATCTCTTATTCTTAGGATCCCTATAAGGATCCAGAGCTTGTAACATTTATATGAAATAACGACATTGGCATCTGGTAACGTGTCTAACTGGAATAAATCTTACACCATGTAATAGTATTAGTTATTTACCTAGTAGGTATACTCATATCTCTAAAAAAATAAACTGCTTTAATAACAGCCTCCCGACACCCACGAGATTAGCTTCTCGTTCGTTGCGTAGTACGTCCTTTTCTGACTAACCCGATAGAAAAGGGACACACTGAGCGAAAGCAAGCCGACTCTAGACGTTCGGGATACATTAGTACCTTCCAGTTTCTCACAACATCTTTTGTTTCTTCCAGGGAACGGTAAGAAGCGGGACAGTGTCACAGCCCCCCCGCCTCCACCCGCACGGCCCCCCGCAACTCCACCGCAACCCCCTCCAGCCCAAGGTGAGTCATCCCCAATATAATCATACATATACATACACCAGTTTATGATTCAACGCATGTAAGGGTGGAAAATTGGAGGCAAGTTGCCAACTGTCGTTGAAGTTTTGAGGAGCTACACATAGACTAGCTATGTGTGCTCTGTGTATTTTTTTTTTAGGTTAGCTTACACAGCATCTATAACACTTCTAGTCAGATCATAAGTATTATTAAAAACTAGACCCACGAAATTGCCTTGTGGTAACCCACAAATATTTTAATGCCTTTGATAACATTTTTATATACAACACAAACTTTTTTCCTCGTGCAGTATTTAAGTTCTTCCCATTATAATTATTGAATAAAATTAAGGTTTTATACATAAATAGGAATACACATGCAATTATTGTAGATAGATAGGCTTCTCATACACATTAACTGCTACAGACACCATGGTAAGCAAAACGTGTTATTATGTCGAATCTAATAGATTTACTAACAATGACAGATTAATGGTTCGTAAAGCAAGTGTCGTAATAAATAAATGACAGATCGTGTGGTCTGTGACCACAGCATTAGCGGCAGGTCTTTTGTGAAACATATCTGACAGCTTTCTATGACCATATCGCTAAGTATTGAGCGGGCTTTTACGGTATGTCGTCAAGAAAGGTACCGCTGGAGTTAGTCTGGATTATAAATGGGATTATCTGCGGAAAAGAGGAAACTATTGCCAGTCTCTAAAAGGGTGAACTAGTATAGTTGATTTTATAACGATGTTGTTCAGTTGAATTGAGCGATTTGTTGCAGTACAAATAGATACCTAGTAAATTTTTACAATTTATACTTCCACAGCTTACACTTCGTTGAAATTTTGAAATTGGTTTACTAAATGATTTTGTTTTATCGAATCTAATCTAATATTTTGAACCAGCAATTATTGTAAATTTGTTTATTTATTGGGTTTTGCCCGCGACAGTGTATGATCAGAATTCGTTTATTGTTATCTCGGGGAATAATTAAATTTTCCGAAATAAAGACTATCCTATACTTGCGTCTTCAATACAATATAAAGACTCTTTATTATATACCAGAAATAGAATACGACACAGAAAACAGATACACATAGAGACGATTACAAGGTAAGCAATAGGCGGCCTTAGCGATTTCGATAAAACTTGGTATTGAGGGTTTTTGGTTCGAACGATTGATCAAGCTGGGTGTAATCTTTGAGAAGAGAAATCACGTGTTTTCGGGTTTCAGCCTCGCCCAGGTGGGTACTATAGTAGGTACTATATCACAGAATAATGTAACGAAAACCTAAAATTATGTACCTATAATAGTGTTAAGCACTATTTACGTACGTTTCAAAACGTTTGAATGGTTTGATTTGCTTTCATCGAATATTTATCAAATTAGCAGACGGAACCTTATTTCAATAAGTTTAAGCCATGCATTTAACAGACCCATTTTATGGTTCTGAATATTCTGACTGAACCCTAATGGCAGTGCTTGAGGAAATAAAGCGGTAATAGCGGCGGAACCCGGTCTGCAGGAACTTGTCAATCGGTCCGTCGTGCACTTACTTTAACAACTACCTATATACTACTGAAACGATTTATTTTACCGCCTTTACATCTGTCAATTACAATTTGGAATATTACTAATTTCTCGTGATAAATTCTCAAAATTTTAGCGTGTTCTTCATTTTCTTTGTAAGATCCCGTGCAAAATCTCATGCCTCTAAAGTTAGTGGTTGATTATTACATTTACATGCGTTCATCTCGATTCCGTGGAAATGGGATAAAAATCCTGATCCGGCTGGCACCTCTGAGTTTTTCGAAATTCATGTGCGGAATTACATTTGAAATTTACCACGAGCTTTACGGTGAAGGAAAACATCGCGAGGAAACCTGCACAAACCTGCGAAGCAATGGTGTGTGTGAAGTTCCCAATCCGCACTGGGCCCGCGTGGGAACTACTGCTCAAGGTCTCTAGTTCTGAGAGGAGGCATGTGCCCAGCAGTAGGACGTATATAGGCTGGAATGATGATGATGATGAGGATAAAAATAACAATAAAAAATAGCCTATGTAGTATATCCGAAATAGCTATCTACAAACGAAATTTCATCCAAATACATCCAATTATTATAACTAGCATGAAAAAGTAACCATAATAACACACACACAAACTTTTGTATTTAAGTATGCCCTAACTGTTAGGGCACCAATTGTCGTTATAATTATCCACCATTCCCATCTAAGATATTTTTATTAAACGCGTAAATCCTAAATTGAATATCTTGAGTCTTCTCCATCTTTAAAAAATCTTGAGTAACGTGAAGTGATGTCCAAGGTGACTGTACGGCCAGGCAGTCAGCGAAGCGGGAAGTCTGGTCGGATATCAATTCCTAATAACCGGTATAGTAGTTTTTACTTTGACACTTTTACTCGACTCAGCCAGCCTAAGTGGCTGCGGTATTTCCTTAGTGTGATTTAGCACTCACTATGTTTTTATCTTACGTATTATGCGGTCTGGAAAACAGATGTTTTATTACAAGCTTTATTGTAAATTAGCTTGTCTTATAAGTAAGCATTTCTGGGTAGAATTTCACTACTGACTGGTCGTTGTAAGGAAAGTCTGCGGTTCATGGAGTTATTAGCAAACACCAACACTTACAATAAGAGAAGCAAACATTTATGTTTAACACATGAGAGAGTTAGTTAGTGCGACCACCATATTAACGGAAATGTCAGTGCAAAAAGCTGTATGGACCTGAAACTATAAAAAACTTGTGTTGCTGGCAACACAGGAGCAGTGATCTGATAAGTATCAAAAGTTTCTAAATATGAATAATGTTTCATAAAATTTAAAAAGAACATAATACTGTCAATGTAGAGAGGTATACATCGGCAAGTCAATGTATTAGTAAGTAGCATTGACATCTATGTATTTACCTTACGGCACTAGACTGGCTGTTTGGAACAAACCGCGCGGAGCATCAATATTATTTTGAAAAAAAAAAATGCGCCCTTTTGATGTAAGAAACATGCAGTCTATACATAGATGTCGATGGTAACATAGCCATTTCTTCTGCCCCCCGCGGAAACTGCATATGAAAGGATAAAAACTTACCTATATGCATGTCAAAGATAGTGTAGCTATTTATAAATTGATTAATTTCAGAGATTATCTAAAGTAAACGGCGAACTCTAAAACAGGAAAGATAAGAACAGCTCATAAGCTATCAGATTAAGCAAATGTGAATGAAGAAGACGATATCGGCGCTTTTACACAAATTCTCGATGATAATGTTAGTCAACATCTCGTAAATAATGAAACTTTAATTCAAGTCAGCTTACTTTGTAAGCCTCGATCAGCTCCTATTTTAGTATTGGCGTTAATATAAACAGACAAATAGGTAGTTACATCTGTCTTTTGACTATTTCAGTATTTTGATGCTGAACTGGCCCTATATTACGAACGAAGTGCAAAATTCTAACTGCGTATGTTACCGTCTCGCTAACGCGTATATTATTTAATACGAGAGCGAGAGGGAAGGTACGATACGAACTTCGATTTTCGAATTTCGTAGTAACCCCTCAGTAGATGTACATTACGATAAAAACCGGCCAAGAGCGTGTCGGACACGCCCGAAATAAGGTTCCGTAGCCATTACGAAAAAATTAAGTAATATTTATCTAAGGATTTCGTATTTTATACGGTATCTTCCATAGTTTGTTTAGATATATTTTATACCTTAGGCTGCTATTTCCTCTTGAACTACTAATAATTCTCAAGCAAACTTAACCGTTATAGTTTTCCTTGAAAGTTTGATATACTTAGCATCCTGAATTTTTTCAAATTTTTTCACCCACCGGTTTAGATTATAGAGGCGGGCACGACGCTCGATTTTCATGAAAATTTGCACTTTAAAGTTGAATATTTCGCAAACATATCACTGAATCGAAATATCGTCTTAGCAAATCCCTAATGGTTTTAAAATACCTATCCAACGATACCCCAGACTATAGGGTGGGATGAGAAAAAAAAATGACCCCCACTTTAGGTCTATGGGAGGTAACTTAAATTTTTTTTTTTAAGTTTTTATTGTACCATTTTATCAGCATAGTTTACATATATATCCGTGCAAAATTACAACTTTCTATCATTGATAGTCCCTGAGCAAAGCCGCGGACGGACAGATAGACATACAGACAGACAGACATGGCGAAACTATAAGGGCTCCGTTTTTGCCATTTTGGCTCCGGAACCCTAAAAACCCATCAATTAAAAATCTAATCCAATCCCAAACTCCCGCTAAGCTGTGCATACAAGGCGCGTTGCGTAACGTCGATTATGCAAACTATTAAGTATAGACAATAGCTACGGTTGTCCTTTGAAAAGTGTGTCAGATGCAACTGGTTCGGCCGCAGCCATTCACGGGGAGCCATTAGTTAGGCTTAACGGAACCTTCGCCGTCTAGTGTAGGCTGTAGTATTCAAATTGACAAACGTAAATTTGCGTGATAATTTTGATAAGTCTAAAAAAAGGTATTAATATTACTTAAACTCTCGTAAGACATATTGTTAAAATTTAATAAAACACACATTGCTATCGTGAACCGTGTATTTTAGTAAACTTTATCGATAAGGTTATTTTTTGCTTATTATTTAGCAGAATGTTTGTTCAACCAAATTTGGGTTTTTTTAGTAATTCGTGTGCTTTCGAGAGATTTGAACCTTTACTTTTTGGCTGACTGTGCCTAGTTTGCTAAATTTATTATCACCTATATGCCATAGTGACGTATTGTAATATTTAGGTATCTAAACTAATATAAGAAACCTGCCATAATATAATAATAAGTAGTCTTAAAAACATTATAATTTTCGTGTGATTACCTACCTAATGCAAAATAATTAATTTTTAACTGAAGTAGACGTCCGTGTTGGTTATTGTCCCAATAGTTTTTTTTTTAATTATTTGTCATGTTGTTAGAAATAAAGGTGACAGCAGGTTATAATTTTTTGAACATTATTTAGAATGTCGAACACTAGGACATTTACCTTGCCGAACCGACCTCGTACTTATCCGAAGCTTAACTCTGACATTGACAATATAGTGCCCTTCATATGATAATTTCTGTCCTAATAACATTTAACTTTTAATTTTCCAGCGAAGAAAAATGGCATCGGCGTCGTCCCGAAGCTGTCATCTTCGCCGGTGGCGGTGCGGGCGCGCACGTCTCTCGCCCCGCCCCCCTCCCCGCGGAAGCCGGCCGCGCGGCGAGTGCCGGCGCAGCGGCCTACCACACTACCAACTAACAAAGGTAGGTGCTACTGTATGGTCAATGGGTAGACAAGACTGCTTAAAATAAATACACGGTATTATCACTACTATCTGCAAGTGACCCAGTTCTTTTCGTTTCAGTGTTGCCGTATAACTTTTACAAAAGTAGGTAGCTGAGAATGTTCATAAGATACCGTGAAATTGGTTCCTAATGTCGCTAAATTTAGCTATGGACCACTTATATCAAAACAATGTTGCTATAATGTAAGAAATTGTTAAGAAAAAGTCGCTAGCGTAGTCCTCAAAGCCGGGATTGAATGGACAGTTGCTAAAACGGGAACACTGCTTCGTTTTTCAAATTTTTATTAATCGTAACAACGTTTCTCGTGTATTATAATGAAACTGCGTTATTATAGGTAGGTATATCGTGTAAATAAATGATCTTGCTATGGGTAGTAGTAGGTGTCTTTGCGACCTAAGTGTCTGTTTATAGCCCAACCTCTGTCTTTCTAATCTCAGCCATCTAAATAACGCTTAAAGTACATGTAGTAAAAATCGCCAATACTTATCTGGATATCGTTACCGACAAAAAATACTACTCCTTTCACCTCTTCATTGACTGAGATCTGTTTCAACTACAAACCTAGTGCTGCCATCTAGTTATTGAGCCGTGAGCTACAATCACTGCGAGCCGCTATAGCACGTTTGTTACACGTTCGTTCAACGCTCAAACGATAGATGGCGCTTATATCAAAAGTTGAGAAGATCATCGTACGGTAACGACATCTTGCGTGATTTACTACAACTGCTTATTAGAATTTTATTAAATGCATCCAATAAACTTCTTGATTATTGTAAAATATACTAAACTTTAGTTTTTTGTTTGTTAAGCACTTACTTTATAAAGAAAACAGTTCTAAGACAGAGTACAGTAAAAAATAACGACTTTTTAGTATTTATCGATCATCACATAAGAATCATTGTAAGTATCTATTGTTTTCTATGTATTGTAAGAAAAAAAACAGAAAAAGTAAGGTAAACGAGTACTGGTCACTTGTCCCAGTAGCTGCGATCTCTAATATTATGTCATTCATAGCAATAGAGGTGACAGCATGGTGCATCTATCTCTTCGTTTGTTTTAAGTAAATCTGATGTTAAATTCTTAATAAGAGTAATATTGATTGACGCACAAAAGTAAAGTTGTGAACATGCTTTCAGTGTAACAGTCGCACAATGTAGTCTGTACATTCATCGTATTGCATTACAGTTCACACATGTGTCGGGACAACGTGTGCAATATGACTGCCATGCTTATTTTCTCATACGATTCACATAACATGTGAATGATACCCGTGTAAGTATATCATCCTTTAAGATATAAATACATCGAATTTTAATAGAAAATCTCGAATTAGAGTAATGATAAGTATTTCATAGGTTGCTTATACGCAGCAGATTTTGTATCAGAAAACAACGAGAAGTAAAACCCTAAAATCTTTAACCAATAAGCGTTGACATTAAATTTATTTTTAGTTATTTTGACAAGGTAAATGAGGACAATCTGGTCAATATATTTTAGGAATTCTTAATCATAATTTAGTTAAATTACAGAATGATGATGATGTGCCGACCGATTTCGGCCATGGCGACCACTTCGACTCCTGCGCTCTAAGATGGCTTACATAGCCTATAGAATATCAACTTGGCTGCCACACTCTTACTTCGCGTAAATGCTAGTCAATTAATAGTTATTTGTGTCACATGGGAGCAAAATGGTGTACGTATTTACGGCGAGGGCGTACATTGAATCCAGAATGTAGCGAAGTATTCTACAATAGAATCCTGAGCGTAGCGAGGGATCCTAAAGTAGAATCCTGAGCGTAATGAGGGATTCAAGTGTTAACGCCCAAGATGAAAATAATTTTGCTCCCGAGTCGCTCATACAACTTTTCACACCGAGCATTTAAGAAACTTGGAAAAAATAATTTCTAAATATTATTAAAGAACAACCAGCATAGAAAATAGCGTCGCTTTACAATTATCAACTTCAAAAATTGGCATTTGCAATAAAACACTTAGAAAAGCCTTGAACAGAAAAGTTGCACTTTGCTCCCTCTAGTCAGGGAGGAAAAGTTACTTTTCTGAAGGAGAGGTGTGAAAAACAATTACATACTTCACACACCACCCGTGACCTTACGATAGTTAAGTGCAACAAAAGAGTGTACCTGCAGCTCCTCCACCTCCACCCTGTAAGAACACACACAAATCACACAAACCCAACTATCACCACCACCACACTACCTACGCTGACGCGTTTCGAACCAGAGCTTATCTTCAGAGCAACACAACCTTTCCCCATGCTACCAGATAATAATGTTTTCACACCTCTCCTTCAGAAAAGTAACTTTTCCTCCCTGACGAGAGGGAGCAAAGTACAACTTTTCTGTTCAAGGCTTTTTCTAAGTGTTTTATTGCAAATGCCATTTTTTGAAGTTGATAATTGTAAAGCCACACCATTTTCTATGCTGGTTGTTCTTTAATAATATTTAGAATTTACTTTTTCAAGTTTCTTAATGCTCGGTGTGAAAAGTTGTATGAGCCACTCGGGATCAAAATTATTTTCATCTTGGGCGTTAACACTTGAATCCCTCATTACGCTCAGGATTCTACTTAAGAATCCCTCGCTACGCTCAGGATTCTATTGAAGAATCCTTCGCTACATTCTGGATTCAATGTACGCCCTCGCCGTAAATACACCATTTTACTCCCTTGTGACACAAATAACTATAGCGCATTTATTGCTAGATTTAGTATTGTAGGGTGAGCAAAGTAATTGTTTTAGTCTTGTTTTAGTTTATTGATATGGACCTCCGCAAAGTGCCTAACGCCTGATTCAATAAATTATTTAAAGGCTAGTTTTTTGTATCACCACAATCGGAGTCTAAAGAAAGTAACAGTAAATAGAATTGCCGATTGCGTAGGCGAATGTGTAACTAAATGAAATCATCACTTTCCTTAACTGTTCTGTTCACGTTCGAAATCGTCGGTACTAAATTAACATATAGAGATTTACGACTTAATTGTATGAATTAAATTGTGTTGTTTTCTGCCATAGTCTGTAATTGGTAGTTTTAATTGCTTTTGGAGTTAATAAGTCATGGTGTGAGGCGCATACCAGATTGAAGCTTGCTTTTCAACCAGAGATGTGCAAGGATGGAACGCTTGATTTACCTCGCCTCGCTCCGCTCAGCTGTTTCCACCTGAGCGCTGAGCGGTGCTGTGCGAGGATCCATACTAACATTATAAATGCGAAAATGTGTTTGTATGTTTGTCCGTCTTTCACGTCGAAACGGAGCGAGGGATCGACGTGATTTTTGGCATAGAGATAGTTTATAGGCCAGAGAGTGACATAGGCTACTTTTTATCCCGGAAACATACACAGTTCCCGTGGGAACAGCGCGCGATAACCGAATTCCAGAAGCGAAGTCGTGGGCAAAAGCTAGTAGGTAAATAAAGCGTTTCTATTAGTACGAAGCTGACGCGAAGGGGTACGAATTAGCCTTAAACATGTCGAGCTAAACTCGATTTAAAACGTGATTTATCCGGTACAATATTATTTACTTAATAATCTGTTAAGCGTAGCGCAGTCGCTATAGGTAGAGTCATTCACGATGACGCGTGCCGTGGTTCTTATTACAATGTCATTAATGTCTAATTTTGACAAAATCACGCGTCTTCGTGAATGGCACTAGGTATACACTTCTAAGTACAGTCGAGGGCAAGTTCAACTTGTGAGCAAAAATCTGATCAAAAATATCTGAACACGCTTCTACGCCGTTAACAATAGAGTAGTGTTCAGATATTTTTGATCAAATGTGTGCTCACAAGTTTATGAACTCGACTGTAGAAGAGTTAGAAGTAATGGCTATAGATATATTATTTAGGCCTGAAGTGTCACTGAAAATGTACAAGTAAATCTATCCGTACCATCTGCATTTTACATATTGAAAAGTAGTATTTCATGCATCTTGAAATCAATGTGTTAAGCGATAAGTTAACGTTTACTCAATACTGCGCTCATTGCTATGCAATTCAATGGATCTCTGTACTCAGTAGTGAATGCTATAATACAAATGGGAACGAAAACATGTAAGCAGCGTTACACTGCAAACAGTGAAAATTACTTTATGGTGCTTAATTTAATTATTAAAATAAGTAAAGTAGTCATGAATCATAATGAGCTTACGCGATAGTTATACGCGTTTACATAACGCACTGTTCTGAAATACACATGGAATCGTATCGTGTTGTTAAAATTAAAAACAATTGCGAAACACTTTTGTAAAATTAAACGAATAAAGCGAGTTTTGTTGCCAAATTATATCCAGGTCAACGGTGGATGTGTGGGTGTGTTGTGTAAAGAAGCGCACGCCTACAATTTTTCTATGAGTGTGAATGTTTACTAATTTATAATTCGGCTTGAAGGCTGTGGGTAGATACGATGGGCTAAGTGGTTGATGAGTTTAAAAGTGGAAAAGTTTCATTCGATAATGTAAACGCGACGGTTTAACATGAGGTTTTTATGACCCCCGACAAAAAACCCCCTGACTTTGTCACTTCAAAGTTCTATATCTCAAAAACAGCTAAACCGATTTTGATGAAACAAGTCTAAGAACTATCGCTAGAAAACCTGATTTCAAATAAAAAAAACGCATTCAAATCGGTCTACCCTTTTAAGAGTTACGGTGCCACAGACAGACAGACACACAGCACTCAAACTTATAACACTTCTCTTTTTGTGTTTAGGATTAAAATAGAGGGGTAATGTAAGTTTAATGACCTTAAAGCAATAACTTTGCTCACCCGCGACCTTATAATAGCAACGTCTTTGCGAGAAATGTGTGCTTATCCAGCTCCTTCACCTCCACACTGTAAGAACACGCACACAAATCATACAAACCCAACCATCACAAACACTATCAACCCAGTTATAAGTTTGACGTCAATATCTGTCGGTATGTCTGTGGCATCGTAGCTCTCAAACGGATGGACTGATTCCGATGCGATTTTGTTTCCGTGAAAGCGAGTTTTCTTGCCCTGGCTCTTAGCTATGGTTGATAAAAATCGGTTTATGCGTGTTTGAGATATTGAACTTTACAATGATAACTGATAATGTCGGGGATTTTTATTTTTTCCAAGTTGGTTAGGTTTCTGACAGTTTCTTTGCCTCCCCCCCCCTTGGTGATATTTCGTGAAATTATCAATTTTTAGGGATTCGTACCTAAAGGATGCCAACGGAAGCCAATTTTCACAGATTATGTATTACTGTAGCCGCTATAACAAAAAATACTAAAAACAGAATAGAATAAATATTTAAGGGGGCTCCCATACAACAAACTTGATTTTTTTGCCGTTTTTTTATGCTAATGTCTAATGTTGTATAGATAATGGTACGGAACCTTTCGTTCGCGGGTCCGACTCGCACTTGGCGGGTTTTTTTACTATTCCTTGACCCGCCGCTTTCCAATTATGGTTTTTGTTGAGAAATCTTTAGAAAGAAGAAAGAAACAACAAGAAGAACAAATCTTTTCCAAATCGTTTGATTTTGCCCATCAGTTTAAGTGCATATAGTATAGTCAAAACGGGTCTGTATTGGGTGATCGAAATTTTGCTATCCCGATGTAACGTTTCGTAGAATGATCGATGTGGAACCATCGAATTTACACGATAATCATCATACATAACATAAACCCAACCTAACTCCTTTACATGTAGGCACTTAGCTCTTGAAAATTATGTATTTCAACCAAAAAAATGATGATTTTTTTATATATCACAATTTTAAAGCAATAAGTGATGATATTTTAATTTTTTCCCTTGGATTAGTGGATGCCCCCTAACATTAGTAGAAAGAAGCGGTTAAACAACCAACCACTTCTTTCGCAGACGGGAAATCAGTTTAGAAACCTTAATAGCGTCCGTCGCTCTGGTCTGATAATCCCGCCCCTCCTCACACTTTCGCGCTTGCCAGTAATTTTGTCAAACGCTAGTGTTTTTTTCATAATTGCACGTTCGTTCATAATTGACTTGACATTTGGCGTGAGCACCGATGACCGGGAAGAAAGTGCAGCGCGCAATAGTCAAAAGATCGGCGGCAGAGTCGCACGCGCCGGCCTGCGACAAAAAATAGTCTGAACGGCCGGGCTTTGCACTAAGTGTCAATAAAAAAAGAAATAAAAAAATCTCTAGTGTTTGCATTTAGTGTACCAGTTGAAGCAGTAATTAAAATGCGTGTTAATTTCGTTATTAATAGCCGAATTAACTGACGAGCGTTGAACTCTTAAAGAACCGTTACGTGCAATCTGGATCAAGTTAAAATAACAATAATAATAAAGTTTGGGTCACAATGAGTCCGCTCCACAAGTTTGTGTCGTTCTTCCAACCGGATACTAATGTAAGCCGGAAGAAGATACAGCAGAAGATTTTCTTCAGTGAACTGAACATTTGTAGTGAGTTGGAGGACTTGAAGTGGGGGATTAGTCCGATCAATCGACGATATAAAGGTATGATCATAGCGATTTAGGTAATTTGGCGTTTTCAAAAAAAGTGTATCTTTTCTTTTTTGCAATTTTGGAAAAAATATGGTTTTTCCTACTCAGAATCAAGAGCACAATCGATCTATCGGGATAGTTTAAAAAACCCCCAAAAATTACAGTTTTGTGGCGTGACAAAACTGATTCAAAAAATGTTGTATAAAAAATTAAATAAATTTTGAAAGAAAAGGTGCACTTTTTTTTTAAATGCCCCATTACTTTAACAGGAATCTAATACATACATGATTATTTAGAAAACAATTTCAATGATTAATAAAGTAAAGCGTCTCTCTAAATTTAATAATATAATTATGAAGTAAGTAATTTAAATCGTAGGTGCGCGAATCGCCTTTTAATTGTTTAATAGACATCAATAGTACGAATTAGCCTTAATTGTGCTAAAATTGAAGTGGCTCAATTTTGCTCAATTTAACCCGTACGTATTTTACGCGTTCAATTTCTCCGCACACATTTTCTAGAGTACTTATTTACTATTATTATAAATACAAAAGTGAGTTTGTTTCCCGCCTAAAGTACTCAACCGATTGTATGAAGATAGTTTGAAGCCCTGAGAAAGACATAGCGTATGTCACATAGGATACTTTTATCTCGGAAAATATAGTTCCTGCTGGGGCGCTATAAATTTATTATTCACACACATAGTCGCGGGCAACCGCTGGTATCAAAATGAAACACATGTTTAAGGGTGACTGTACGTACCTAATTATACTATCGTTAGGCCATAACCGCGATCACATGAATCCCTTATGTCTGTGTACAGTCGGTAAAAAAAACATCGGCACATTTTACGTTCATGCTCAGTAATTACGAGCATCGGAACCAATCAATAATTCAGCCGACTGTACAACGGATGCGCATTGCCATTTATAAACACACGGTGGGTGGGCCCATTGATTGTTGACTCCATTACCAATCTACCAATCCTCTATTTGTGTTCCTGCCCTAATTATGTCTACCCCATCGCGAATCATTCAGCGTGCAAGAAAAATTGTGCAAGTCGCAATCCATTGCGGGGCTGTGGTGCTAGCGGGTTATAATTATTTTGATTGAACGGCGCAATGTAATCCAATGCGCAGTAAAATTCATTGTTCGTGGAAACTGAACTTGCTTGTGTATAAATCGTATTTATTGTTTCTGCGCGCGCACCGTTTGTTATTATTGTCTTAAGATCGTCCTTTGTCTTTGTCAATTTATGAGCATTTTCCAATAGGATTTCATGCTTTATTGATTTTAGAGATGGATTTACATTATAAGCCTATAGTTCAAACAAGGCAATATATTTCTTTACTTTTCAATTGTTTTAAGTAATCGGATAAAGGGGCTGAAAAAAAAACTCTCACTTGTCCTTGTATATTTTTAAACTCCTACTCAAAAAGAGGGGTATTAAATATAAGTTTGACGCCAATATCTGTCTGTCTGCGTTTGTCTATTGGCATCATAGCTATCAAAGGGATGGACTGATTTCGACGCAGTTTTTTACCTGAAAGAGTGTTCCCTTGCGGTAAGTTCTGAGCTATGTTTCGGTTCAGCAATTTTTGCGATATTGAACTTTGATATGACAATGTTGAGAGTTTCTCAACTTTTCCAACATGGTTGACTTATCACACGAACGACTTGTTATTTATTTATTTATTCCAACAAAAAAAATTACAGCATTACAGTTAGACACTAATGCGCTGTAAAATTCAAATTGTACAAAAAAAAGACATAAAATACATTAAAAAAAAACTATTAATAGTTAGGGATTTTTGAACGCAGTCTTCGTCGCTACCCTAAAACGACGGAACACCACACCCTCCGGCCAGAAGTCGGAGCGCAGGAACATCTGCTGGTGCTTGGCAGGCACTTGGAGTCTAAATGAGCTGAAATTGTTAGCCCTTTGAGACTCGAGCGGGATGATAGACAGCTCTAGCTGGGCTCCTTGTAACCGGGCCTTTACTGCCTCGCGGACGTGCTCGAACACCTTCTCAGGCCATGGTAGGTCCATATAACAACCTGGAGAGCTACTGGAAAATTCGAAAATCAAAGTTCGCATCGTACCAAATTTCAAATTTTCACATCTTATAGGTATTCAGTAAATAGGCCGCAATGGGCAATTTTACACGTCATTTTTTAAACTACCAGCGCTTTCGGAAAGACCATCATTGCAAAGAAAAATGCGCCGCAAGAAACTTTGCAGAAAGTCATATTTTCAACATAAAATAATTACAAATAAAATACTTAACTACAGTATACAATTAAATAAAACAAATATAACATAATAATAATAATACAGGGATGTATGGGGTCCCTTAGTTACAAAAGTAAACACTAACTATTATCTACGTTCAGTGGAAGTGTAGACTGCTTCCACCGTCATAAATAAAAAAAAAATATATAAATTACTTCTGAAATTTACATTTCAGGTCAAGTAACCATTGAGCTTTTGGATTCCGAAGGCAAGCTTACGTCTGCCGCCCCCAAAGTTAGCTCACACGTACTCATGTCATGCTCTGAAAGCAGAGCGGTACCGAGGGCATGGGATTGCTTCCGTTCCCATAAGCTCTATGGGATCGTCCCCCTCACCGTCAGCGGGACAGCAATAAATACGAAGTTCGAGTAGTGCACTTCGTGGTATAGGACCCGCTTTTCAAATAAGTACAGACAAACACATAGTTAATTAAAGCAATAATCTACACTGGAACGGGAATTAAGCACCAGAAACCCATAAAATTGCCGTAAAAAATTGCGGCAAACTTTATTGCTCAATTGAATTAAGTCATTAGAAAGGCTCGAGATCTAATATCGCCAATAGTTAATCCAGATACATTTTAATAGATATGTAAATTTGACTGTAACGTGTGCAGAATATTGCGACTGTTATGTCACTTGAAGCTACAAGTTTCTGTATTATTTTTTGGAACCGGTATCCGACGACATTTAGTGACGTAAAAATTGGCCAAGTTCGGTTGTAGATTTAGGTTAGTGAAGTATAAAGTAACGCCCGAGTTCATTGATTGGAGCTCTGTGAAGTAACGCCTAATTGATTTAATTATAAAAATAAGGTAAATGCAACTTAAACTTAGACGACCATTAGACATTGTCAGTTCCTAGAAAAATGTAGTTTTGGGCACGTTGCGAGTGTTTAAATAATATAATTAATGCTTTGTGCCTAAAGCTAGTTGTGTTCAAAGTTTTTAAGATTATTTGGGTAGCTTTAAGGGTAGATAGATTCACCTAGAAAAAAATAATCAAAACCCTTATAAAATCACATAGGCGCCGCGATTTGTACTATGTGAGAGTGTTTTTATATCCCACTAGCTTTATGCCCGCGACTTCGTCTGCGCGGATCTAGGTTATCGCGCGGTGGCGCCTTCTACCGGAATAAAAGGTATCTTATGATGATCCTTGAGGTTCAAACTACATAGTATATAGATACCAAATTTCATCAAAATCGGTTCAGTGGTTTCGACGTGAAAGCGTAACAGACAGACAGACAGACAGAGTTACTTTCGCATTTATAATATTATTAGTAGGGATTACCATTAAATATGTATTAATTGCGTGCAGCTGCATCTGTTTGTGTAGCAAACGAGAAAAAAGTAAACAAAAACTGGCTTTAAGATAAAAAAATAGGTATTGCTGTGTTGTATCGTAAATGTTTCACGTTGATGTGATGAGTTGCGCTAATATTACGATTATGTTCCAATGAATGCGCGTTAATCCCATAATGACGAGACCCTGCAATAAGCTTCAAATTTCAAAAATATAATGTTATTAATTCCAATTTCGTAGTTGAAGCGCGTTTTGCAACGAAGTATGAATTGCGACTTGCGTGCGTTGTGTTAATATTTCGGTAACTTGGCTTGCGCACTGTCATGCGCGTAGACATTCGTAATTTGTGCCAATCAATGCTCGTGGGTTGTTCTTTCAATGGAAGAAAGTGTGTTGTGCCCGGCCGTGGGCAGCCGTTGGGAAACTGCATCCTTAATGCGGACGATCACTTTCAAATAATACTCAGAAATATCAGGTTAATTGTCTTCATTAAAGGCATGTGTTAATAAATGATTAAATGGCTTGATACCTTGTTTCAAAGAAGTTTTGTAAGGTAGATAAAGTAATGAGTAATGACTTTTCGTCAATTAGTAGAGGTTCACGCGCCTACCTAATATGCTTGTCTTTTACAATTTAATATAAAATCACAAGATAAAACTTCTTTTATACATTGCTGCTTGAATAAATTTGATACATTTATTCTGCCTAAAACTGAATAAATATGAATGTACTACCAAGAAATGCTCGTTTAAAGGATTTTATAAAAGTGTTTTTGTAATTATTGAACACTAGTAAAATAACGTAACACAAAAAACATTTATTATCTAAAATACACAGTACACATTAATTAAAGCGGGTTACGTCTTCCAAATGCAGCGCAGAGTGAGGCATTGTACCATAAAGGTATATGATATTAACTCGTATGTGTAATTAATTATTTTATATATTTTCACTCCAACTTCAACGGCCAATGTGAATGGTCCATTCAATATTTTGAACAATATTTATTTTCTTTCTATTTTAGTCAGAAGCAAAGAAAAACTTAAATAGTCATTACTAGATTACTACCGGTTTGAGGAAATTTTGAATTAGCACAAAGCTAATACTTTCGCTCGTAGGCAAAAGAACCCGATTTCTTAGAGTTCTGTTTAGTCCCGAAAAACCCAATCACTTTGACTTGTCATCAAATCATCAAAGTCCTAAAATACATCATAGTTCCCGGGAACCGACGGGGACGTCCCAGACACTATTTATTGCTTCCTTTCGTCCTGTTATTGTTCGGTGAAATCTTAATAAGTAGTGAAAGTCATAATTATGTGGCCAAGCTACAGAGAGAATGGTAATTTTGCTAATTTGCGAGCTGGTTCCGATTAAGGTAATGTGGTCGAGATTAAAATTTGCACGGGTTACGATGTAAAGGAAATTCTGGGGTAAAAACTGATTGGGGTACCCTTTTTGAAGCAGAACAGTTAGCACAAAATACTATGATTTGTAGTGCTTGACGACCGGATGGCCAAGTGGTTAGAGAACCTGATTACGAAGCTTGAGGTCCCGGCCGGGGCAGATATTTGTTTGAATAATACGAATGTATGTTCTCGGGTATGGATATTTAATATGTATTTAAGTATGTAAGGTAACGGCGCCTATTACCGTGGTACTTAAGGAAGTTTTCAAATGAGTCCAAAAATTAAGGGTATCAAATCTCCTTAACAAACGAGAATATTTTTTTGTTTAAGAGCGTTTATTGAACTTTCAGTGTCTTAACTTTTTGGGCTCGTTTTAGTTATTAGTATTTGATAAAATTAATTTTGAAATCAAAATACCCAAATCTTCTATTACCGTGGTAATGGACAGGCTGTGATTCCATTACCGTGAATTGAGCTTCTATTACCGAGGGTATAAAAAAACGGCAATTTTCTACCATCGGTAAAAGAAACCCGACACATGTTTTGGAACTTAATACCGAGGGATTAAAAAAAGGAAATGGCTTTGGTTCTGTATAATATATTGTACACCAAATATTTTTTGAGAAAATTTAAATAAAAAACTAAAGTATGATTCGAATAGTGTATCCAGCCCATTGTATTTTATTATGCTTATGCCACCAGTTATAGTTTGATATATGCATGCTGAGTAAAAGTCACAACTTTATCAAAAAAAATCTGCACTTACGGTACCTAAATGTGAATTATTTTAACAGAAAAATAAAATGACACTCGGTAATAGGGACTTCTTAAGAACCTATTACCGACCCAAAGACAATTGATTGGGTCGGTAATAGATTCCCAAACATTCTATTACCGAGGGTTATGCGATCATACCATCGTTAATTGGCTTAATTTGTAGTATTGTAAAATCTAATTCCGACCTATAAAAACTATAGGATAGAGTTGTGTTTGAATTACAAATCAAATATACTTATTACATCCTTGGCATATAACCAAAATTACATAACTGGTAAGTAAATATAAAATTTCATCGCAATATTTAAACAACTTGGCAAAATAACGGTTTCTATAGAAACTACAAATTCAGTATTGAAGTTATTGCTAAAAATTAAGAGTTTGTTAATACTTTTCATACCACGGAAATAGTTTTTTAAAAGCGTGAATAGATCAAGATTGGAATAACTGTAACAAATTATATAAACGATAATTTATACCAAAAATAAAGCTTGAAGAACCAAAACTACCACTTTAACTATTACCGTGATATACCACGGTATTACAATCAACAGTTAAAAATGGCGCCTATCGCCGCTGTATTTTATTTTCCATTTTAATCGTATTTCCGGGCCAAAAAATATACAAAAAGTATTCAGAACTCGTACAAAAAACTATAAAAAGCCATTTAAAATCCATAACATTAGATCAATTGCCATAAATATTTTGTAAAACACTAAATAAGATTCGAGTCCACTTGTATGTGGTGTCACGAGTTAGTATGGCAAATCCTCTTCCGTCGGTGCCATTTCGGAAAATCACGAATTGCGAGATCTTTGATTCATTCACATACACTAGCGCTAATAGATCCGTGAGTCGACTAAATAAGCTTTTATCGTGTAAAATATATTTTTTGAGAAATCTATCGGTTTGATTATAAAATGCGTATTTTAAATTGCCGCGGTGATGGCCGTCGATTTCGATACCCCCGGTAATAGGCGCCGTTACTTATTAACGACCAGATGGCCTAGTGGTTAGAGAACCTGACTACGAAGCTTGAGGTCCCGGGTTCGATTCCCGTGCGGGCCAGATATTTGTATGAAAAATACGAATGTTTGTTTTCGGGTCTTGGGTGTTTAATATGTATTTAAGTATGTATCTATCTATATAATTATATTTATCCGTTGCTTAGTAGGTACCCATAACACAAGCTTTACTAAGCTTACTTTGGACTAGGTCAATTGGTGTGAATTCCCGTGATATTTATATTTATTTTATGTATTTATCTTTATAAGTATGTTTATCCGTTACCTAGTATCCATAGTACAAGCTTTGCTTAGTTTGGGACTAGGTAATTTTTTTATGAATACCATGGTCAGGGGTGATATTTACTGAACGTCAGAAGTCAAACGAACGAACATCATGTGCAAGGTTTTTGTATCGAAGATATTTTGTACAGTCCAGAGCAAAAGTAAGTATCTATTCGAACCACTCAAAAATAAATATAAATAATTGACTGTACTGTCTAGAGGACTGCTCTGTCTGTCAGTTATAGGTATGTGGACTCCGCATTACTTTTTATAAAATACGGCAGCTAACGAGCAACTGGGTAGGTGAATACCAATAGACGTTCGCAACACCAAAGGCTTGTTGCTACTTATGTAGAGGGCCGATAGAAAAGATTGGCCAGTATTTTTACCGGCTTGTCTTACTGTCCAGAACACAGCAGTGTAGGTGCCTAGTAGTAGTAAATAGTAGTACTAGTTTAGGTACATTGCTATGTTGAATCCACGGATTTACTTCAGCTACGCAATATAGGTCACCATCATCATCATCATGTCAGCCGAAAGACGTCCACTGCTGGACATAGGCCTCCCCAAGGCTCTCCACTCAGACCGGTCTTGTGCTTTTCGCATCCACCGCGATCCCGCAATCTTAACTAGGTCGTCGCTCCATCTTGTTGGCGCAATATAGGTACTTAGTTTTTATTCAACACTCAATTCATAATAGGCAGAAAATAAATAAAACTCAATAGGTTCTCCTTGGATTGTAGAGATAAGAATTACATTTACCGAGCATAAAGCCATTACCGTAGAATGTAACCTTACCTAACGACCACGGAAGTCGGTTCCCTCAGCAGATTCCTCACCCATTAACGGTTTAGTTACGCTTTGAACTGATGGGAATATAGTTTTAAATCCATTTCGGGTCCGCATTTAGAAGCGTCAACCAATTAGAGCCACAGATAATTTTAATACAAGTTCTTTGTTTCGACGCCTTTCTATGCGGCCAGTTTGAAGATTTGTTTTGTTTTTAAAATTAATTGGCGTCGATTTAAATGCCAGCTTAGTTTGACTGAGTTGAATTAAAGGGATGACTATTATTATCAAAGTGTTATATATTTACTGAAATATCTACTTCGTCTTCTAACTAGTTCTTACCCGCGAAGAAGATAAAGAAATTGGCTAGCTGTATATCTTCAAGGAATATGTCCACCCCACTTATAAATATAAAAAACGCTACTTTTTTAAAGGTGCAATAGGTATTATGGGAAGTAATTCTGTTGTCGATTTGATAGTGAAATATTTAAATAAACTATCTCTAGAACACTACTCTCACTGCTACTTGCTCTCGAACTCTAGAAGATCAGTGTAATAAGTATAACTACAATTTAGCTAAACTGTAGTGGTTGAAATGAAAAACGAGCTTTTCAGTATCTATTATTTTTTTATCAAAAACATACTTCAAAAAGTAAGTGTCAGTAAAGTACCTAGACATTAAAATGGTCGGGAATCGATCACGATCGCTTCTTGTGTAACCGAAAAGCCCGATCTACAGTCGTGACTGTTTTACCAATAACTGTCAAATTCTGTACCATTTTTATCGTTTCACGGATTTTATTGTTTTATACAAGCTACGCGAGTTACGTAATGTAATCGTGATTTCCGAATCGGAATAGCTGGATAATATCAACACAATAATGTTTTAGGGTTCTATAGCTCAATAAAAAAAAACGGAACTGGATCACTACGTTGTCCGTTTGCGCGTTTGATAAGATAAGATAAGAATCATTTATTCGATATTCGCAAAAACAGTTTTATAGTACAGTTTAAGACAAAACAAAATAAAAGTAAAAAGTCAAAGAAAGTTATTGCGAAGTCGCGAGACGGGCACGCACTTTCCACATATAAATTATACGTATTTTCAAAAGTTTGTTTCACTTGATCAAATGAAACAAACTTTTAAAAGTGTATTTTCATAATTAAATCGGCGGAACCTAGCGAAACCTGTAGTTTGTCATCTTTTGGGCACGGAATCTTATAAAGTACCTAGATATTTTGTATGGTTATTAGTTTTAAAATGTATTTCTGTTACGAGTATTACTCTAATCTAAATTGTACCACCTGCTGAAAACTATTCTTTACTTTTTTCTATTGTAAAAGTTACCCGAAGAGATGGCTCTGAAGCGATAAGGCGACCTACTGTTTTCTGTAATTCTTACTGTATCGTGTAGTGGTGCTTAATAAAGAGTCATTTATTGTATTATAATTTTGATTTTAATTTATTTTTATTTCTTATTATATTCTACTCTTAAATGATTGTTTGTTTTAGTTACTGACAAAATTATATTCATCGATTTCTGTTCAAAAGATTTAATAATATTTATAGATAGCATAAGCATATCACGCTTAGCGATGAAAGCTGAGCTGGCATTCGCAGTGACGTGAAAGCGCTTTAAGACATTAAAAACCAAGTAACAGCAGAACAGTTTAACAAATTATTGACTTAACGTGTTCATTCAGAGGCGTGTAAATGTCAATCATAGAGTTTCGTAACAGTATAGCTCGACGCGCGAGCGCAGTAGGTCAACTAGGTCTTCAGTCTTATGTCTATTTTCTGTTATGCAATTGGTTAGCACTTGTTTATCTATGTATGTCAGTTGTACATGTTTGTTTTTGACTACTACCGGGTAAGTTCCTGTCAAATTGAACAGTATACATACGCTGTATACTGTTCAATTTAAATATTATAATAATCAAATTCAGAATAATCAGTATTTTTTCAAAGACAAAAGTATATTAACTGCTTCTTATGCATGTAATGTAATCACAGAAGTAATAACAAGACAATATGGCAAAATAAATACATGTTATAGGCGAGCTGAAAAAACCAACGGCCATTTCTATTCTTCTTATCAGTAGCAGTTCTGCACACTTAGGTAGGTACCTAGTTTCCCGTAATACAAAGCGTCACCGAAAATGTCTCAGCTAGAATGTAACCATTGCAAGAAGGAACCGCAATGGAGATTGATCGTGAGCAAAAACATGACCCAGACACAGTATATATCCAGCAACTAATCTACAAACTGCGTAAAATTAAATCTGAGCGATTCCGTTCCGTCCGCTATCCCGCGCTCGCTCATACGTCGGAGATCGGCGGCGATTTGTGAAGGTACTCGTAGGGGTATAATTTTTTATATAATACTCATCCGTGGATTCAGCGATGGGCACTCGACAGAAAGCGATCAAGAACCATTAGCTAGAATATACACAGAGTCAGCTTTTGATGTTGATCAATGTAGATACCACACACAATCAGAGCTAGATCCGCGGGCCCTAATCATTAAGAGAATAACATACATACTTAGACTTTTGATGCATTCGAATGTAATTGTCTTGGATGTGATTAAAAAAAAAGTCGTATATTTCTTTTGCAAAAGCAAATTCCGAAGAATTGCGAAACTTGCACATTGCTCGCAGGACTGATGGCCGATGGGGTCAAAAGGTTCTCGAATGGCGTCCGCGGACCGGGAGACGAGCTGTCGGTAGGCCTCCAACAAGATGGAGCGACGACCTGGTTAAGATCGCGGGATCGCGGTGGATGCGGAAAGCACAAGACCGGTCTGAGTGGAGAGCCTTGGGGGAGGCCTATGTCCAGCAGTGAACGTCTTTCGGCTGACTTGATGATGATGATGAAAAGCAAATTTGAGATGTTGTTTGTAGATTAGTTACCGATTTTATACTGTGTGCTAGTCGTTCTGTTACAGTCTAACCAATTGTTTGGAAAGTCGTACGAGCTGCACGGCTAATAAATCTTAATATAGCATTGTTTCATTGTATGTTCCGATGCCTCAATGGCATCGCGGAACATAAGTGAAATCGGATGCGATTTGACTTTTGTAGAATTTTTGTGTGGTTCCATGCTCCGAAGGTTGCCAATGGACCGTGTCATTTCACATCAAATGTTACAACAGTAATGGATACATATTAACGGTGTATATCTAATGGTTTAGCGGTCCATGAGAGAGATAATTCAGATTAAGTATTTCGTCGCTACTTTGATAAAAGCTCGTAACTCAAAATTGATACTTTTCTAAGTGAACATTATTTCAAAGGTCAATTTTGTTGACGTATGGATTTGAGATATGAGATTTTTTCAAAGTAGTTACTGAAGTAAATGTTTCATTCTTAGAGTAGGTATATATAAGCATTTTAAAACTCTAAGGTTACATTAGGTATTAATGGATTTTTCAACTCAATTTTGATCTTATAAAATAAATAAATGCGTTTTTAAATTAAAGTTAATTCTAAACAAGGTAACACCGAGTCACCTAAAACATTTAGGCACCTACACAGCTGTATTAGGTAGGTATGTATATTATAAAGGTTGTCTAGAGTGGAGGAGATCTGCCTATTGCTTATCTTGGAAAATTTCTATATACTTACTTATCTGTTGTATTTTTTGCCCTGCTAACTATGCTTTGGAGTTCAATGAAGGGTCATTGTATCGTATTGTATACTTGTGTGTTTGTAGGTGTAAAATAATAGTTTTATTTTAACAGTTTAATGAACATCGTGTGTTTTTGTTTTAGGTAAGAAACTGTCTCTGGCAGTCAACATTTTTCGAAATTCGTGGTAAGTATATAAATAAGTACATATGTAGGTATATCCTTAAGCGGCACGGATATTTGAGTATTCCAAAAAGCTGAAACGTTAAAGTAAATAATTATTAAATCGTTTGTTTCTTAATTTGATTTAGCTTAATTACTTCGGGAGACATAATATTTAAATTTTAAGAACATACAAATCTTTTTGTATCACATCACAACTCTATAATTACACTCGAGCGTCATTGAGCGGTGTTAATATTTACCGATTAAACTGAATATAAATTTCCGCTTCCAAATTATGAATTGGGCTGTAAAAGCTCCGAAATGTTTACGCTTAGTTATTTTTAGCATATTGACATTGGACTCGGTGCGGTAAACTTTGCAAAACCTTGTGAGAAAATGAAAAATTAAACACCAGTCAAGGATCAGTACACAAACACTACACACTTCCTGATTCTGTCGCTGCCTAACTGAAATGCACTAAATTCTGAAGTAGGTTCATAATAATAATTAAACTCTTTATTCAGACAATTACATAGTCCATGTTATTAGATACAAAATCTTATATCTATGTAAGTAATAATAATAAGGGATAAAGTAAAATTATTATTTTATGAACTATTCTAGCTACCTATTAATTTATTTATTTCATTCACGTGCTCGTTAAGGTTTACTATTAACCAGCACCTTGTTGAAATGCTCGAGGAAACTACCTACTTAATTGATGAATGAAAATGATGTTTTTAACGTAGAAACGAAGTATTTCCCTTATTCGTTTTGTGTTTTTGTTTTTAGCACCTATTTGTATTAGATTATTATGGCTATATCTAACACTAAAAGCGGTACAAAATTGGTACATGGTATTTAATTTTACATTTGAATGTTCTTCACAATTCAGTAAGTGCATTTTTTTAACTACTAACAACTGCTGGGCAAACTAAGTACATTATTATATGTTTAATTTATTTATAAAGTAAGTAAACAATTCAATAGAATTTTTACTAGTCTATAAACAGGCTGCCAAATGTGTAAGTATAAACATATATAATCAAGTTCAATACAGTAAGTACCTACGTACCTACAATCTAATTTCTTCCCCCGACATTTGTGTGTCAGTGCGAAGGCCCTTTAAAAACATGAAAGTCGCGTTCCGATTGGTTGTAAATTATTTTTTCGCATGTAAACATTAAAGCCGGCCATTTATCATAATGCGCAGTGCGCACGAGTGGCCAGACGCGCGGGTCGGCTCTGGCTAGTTTTCAAGTGCCATTAGAGCATTACGTATCCTGCTGATAAGAAGTATTTTGGCAACGTTGGGAATGGGAAACCCGGGCTTGTTTGTTTGGAAGTACCTATTGCAAAATTATAACATGAGATTTCTAATTATGTTTCTATCGGACTCATTTTTAGGGTTCCGTACCTCAAAAGGAAAAAACGGAACCCTTATAGGATCACTTTTTGTCTGTCTGTCTGTCTGTCTGTCAAGACCCTTTTTCTCGGGAACGCGTGGAGGTACCTATCAAGCTGAAATTTATATCAAATACTAAGGTCTACTGTCCCTTGGAGCTGTGAAAAAATCAAACTTCTAAGTCAACGCAATCAAAAGATGCAGCCGTTTATGCTGTAAATTTCTGTAAATTTTCGAAACTAGCAAGGGAATCAAAACCTACAAGGTACTTCCCGTGAACTCAGAATCTTGAAATTTGGTATGAAGGTAGTTATTATAAGACAACCGACTAGAAAAGTCTGAAAATCTTGATTTTTTATGTCTGTCTGTAAATGACAATGACCAATATAATCTGACCCCACACTGCGTACATTTTGCTTAAGAGTAGGGCTCTGCAGACACTGGATATATTAAATCACTCTGAAAAAGCGAGACATATTTTCAAGACTCGATTCCCGTTTACTTATATACCTATAAATGTGTACGGAACTTTATTAACTACTCTAAAAGTTTGCTGTAGTAACAAAGATGCACGCAGTATACTAAACTTGAAAAGTGATTATTTATATACACTTGGAAGACTAATATCTGTAGGTAGAGCAAATTAATTTCCAGCGTTTAAATTTTGATGCAGTTTTTACCATTACGTAAATAAGTGATTATTATTTGGCAATTGCGGTAGTTCAGCGGTCAGAAATATGTTATAGTGCATAAAGGTACTATAACAAATCCTGGCACAGGCAAACTCTCTTCTTTAAATGTAAATACAAAGCTATCGAAAGTAAGATAATTTTAACCACTGCAAACGTCTTTTATCAGCAATATTGTAAACGCCATGTTTTCTTGTTAGCCACGTCATAAACACAGTTTAATTATGTTGGATCGTATACAATTTCCACTAACTCATTACTTTTACTAAGTCCATCTCTAGAAAAAGGGTCGTTAGAATCTTTACGAGTGACATTACGTGTATTGTGTCTTCATTAGAAGTAAAAAATTATGTAATACAACTTGCACGATTTTTCTTGTTAGTCTAAACTGAGCCTAAAACCTTATTTGAAGAGAATCTCAAAAAGTAAAAAAATAAACTTATTCTGCAATAACGAACTAAGATAAAAATATAATAGTTAACATGAGCTTTAAAACGATAATAGTGTAACTTAGTCACTACGCCAGGAGATGGCGTTGAGTAATAGTTTTGTTATTGTAAGCATTGAAGTTAGTCACGTATATAGTCCTGCAACTTGTTAACTAATTGACGTGGATAGATGGCGCCACTGTGCTTAATGCAGAAGCTTCGAAGTAATTAAAGTGAAGTTAACAATAAGAAATAATGGATAAAGCTTATTGAGTCATCTGGTGATGTCATGCCGTGATTGTTACACGCGATTGGTATAAGTCGTCATAATTTTTGCTAAAACGGGAGTTGCAGATAAATATAGATGTGGCTGGGATTTCAACCCTACACCATAATATTTGTGGCACATGCTTTCCGAATAAGTACAGTAACCTGTCGAACCATTAAGTACTTATCTGAGTTTTTCCCTGTCCAGTCGGATCGGAAGGGATAAATTCAATTGAACTGTTTTTAGGATTACGTACGAAACCTTTATATGATCACTGGTTGTCTCTCTGCCTACCTGTCTATCTATCAACACATTACCTTTTTCCTCATGAACGCGTGTAAGTATCAAGTTGATTACAAATTATTCAAGTCCATACAATTTGAAGTAGTGAATAACCATCTTTCTTCGCAGTCGGGAAAAAAAAATCAACGCAATCAAAAGATATAGTCGTTAAAAAAGCCTACACTTACAAATCATCACTACTTAAAAAGAAACTCTTACCTCAAAATAGATATTTTTTCTTAGTGAATTTTAAGAATAATGTGTCAAGGTTCAATTTCGTTCAAATATTGATTTTAGATACGAGATTTTTTCAAAGTAGAGACGAAATATCTATAAATACCCACAAATTTGTACGGGACCCTCGTGCAGTTTGACTCGCACTTGACCGATTTTTTTAGTACTATATAGAACGCGGTATGTATATAGAACTAAGGCTGTAGTAATGGCCGACAGATGTTGATAGAAGCTCGAATCGGAGGAAAGAAGAAAGTTTATGTACATTCTAGATTATCGTAAATCGGTTAAAAAGTGGAGTAGGTAGAGCCGTTGTTGTGAACCAGTAAGTTCATTACGCGACCCGCATGAAGTAACTTACACTGTTGTTAAGTTCAACCCTATATGCAATAGTTACGATTCAAATTGCTATGGTGTAGCCGCATGAGCTGTTGTGCTGTCATGTCACGCGTTCGGTCGCACGCTTTTTTTATTCCGATAAACTTTTTAATCTGCTTTTGAGTTTAAAATTCTTGCTTTGCCAGTTTGTTAACTGCCAGTTGCCTACTTTAAAAATTCGTCAGCAAATTGTAAATTTTGTAAAAAGAATGTTAAAAAAATCGCAAGAGTGCCTAGCCTTCATTTTGCACAGCTGTCACGTGCCCAAGTTATTATATTTTAAATTGCAAAAAATATTTAATTAAGTAACGATAGTTAAAATATTGTTAGTTAAGACAGTAATCATAACTCTGTCAAAGAAAAAGTAACGTAATCTTGACAAAATTTCCTTGATAATCAAAATCGTGCATCATGATCTTGAGTTCTGCTCTGATAATGACCTGCATAGCTCATTGATGCACATCTCAAGATGCGCCGATTGATATCATCTCTCCCCGTTCCGTGCCAAAGCAGACCTTAGTACTCTCCTTTTAAAGTGAAACATCAAAAACATCTGTTACAAATTGTATTCACTAACGGACTGTGTGTAATCAACTTTATGGACGTCTTAAAGCGTAATTAATGAATGCATTCATTTTTGAAATATCGTGCGAGTTGCGTTTCATTGCGGTGCAGCTACGTTAAAATTTATAAGTCATCAATCAAACACAGCAATGTAAAGCAATTCGCATGATATTTCTCGCACGTCTAATAAAGCATAAGCCGTGCAGTGAATGTGCTCTCGGCACAGTAGTGATTAATTTTATGGCGTCTTGTGCCCCTGCCCCTATATGACAAATTGTACCAGAATAGTTACTGGTCGTTTATTTTTGTCTTTTCAAAGTGCTTTGCAGTTTAGCATTTTATAGCTGGCCAGCTAAGATAGGATCAGCGTAAATTATGATGATATGTCTTCCGTGAATATTTGGCAATGCACGCCGCTCTCAATAGATGGCACCACACGCCCTCTATCAAAAAATAAATCTTTCGGAATATTTGCTTACATTCGATGTTTGTCACACGAATAGCCGTCTTCCATAAAGTATTGGGGTATTCGTTTATTAAATGTTCTGCCAATAAAAACAAAATTAACCGTGTACTGTCATGTCCTAAAGTGAACCAAGGATAAAGATAGTCTATTTTAAAAGTCAGACTGTGACAGTGGCTTCTAATCGCTGATCCGTCAAGCGCGGGCGTCGACGCGCAGTTCCGTCTAACTATTTATGTACCTTTCATTAGTTCCCTTTCCCAGAAATGGACCCGCGATGCTTTTGTATCGGAAGCTGTATCTTTTTCGTCTCTTTTGGGAATGTTTCATTGTTGCGGGAACTTGTATTTTCGTTCAGGTGGATTCAATGAAGCGGGTGGGCGGATGTGACGCGTGCTCATTGTTTGCAAATCGGCTGGGGTTAATTAGTGGCATTGAAATGTGCCTTATTTTTCTTGCAAAGAGGTTATTTAATTATCTTCCTAATTAAAACATTTACTATTTATATGTATACTATCCTGTGATTGCAGTATACGCTTGTAACATTTCTATTTTTTCTAGTAATTACATCAAATAACTACTAACTACTACATTCTCTTCAAAGTCGCTACACTCTCGTTAGAGTCGCCGCGGTCGTCGCTTGAGGGTCAGTAGTGAACATTAGTGACGACTTTCTTGGCAAAATAGTATGGTGTTTTCCCTTTGTTTTCCACACCACAGAGCTGGAGTCTGGAGTTCATAGATGACAATAGAGAATGCTGCTGCCAACTCTGACATCAGATCGCTTAGTCGCCTTTTACGACACCCACGGGAACTGGACCTGTCCTATTCTAATACCGGATACACGGCCTGATTAAATTAATAAGTTTTTGGTAAAAAAAAAACATTTTTAATCCAAACTTTTTTTGCTGACTGTACTTTTTGTTGAGTGTACTTACACTGTCACCCAAACTACATTTGCATACCAAATTTTAATTCGATATCATTAACTGTTGAAGAGTTCCGTCCTGCGGAGGCGATCCTGGCCGGACTACCACGATGTCACTACCAGATTATTGTAATTTGTCACGCAATTTACATAATTATGCCAAATTTCAAAAAAATCCGGCTGCTGAAAGTTGATCGAATTAAACTTGCAGGATTTGATGACAAACATCGAGACAGGTGAAAGGTGAAACTAAATAAAAGCTTTTAAAAAAAAAATTTTTTTTGCAGTTATTCGATATCGATACCCAAATGGTCTGCGTTATAAATTAACTTGATAACTCTGAGATTAAAATCCAATCATTTGCACAGCTTAAAATCTTATATTTCTCCACAACCGACAAGTGCTCTTAACCTGTCATTAACTATGAATGATTCAGTAATGTCAACATCGTTCAGGTCATGATGTTCCTTTTACTTTCGTTGCATCTGTCTGCTTGTTCAGTGGACATGTAAGTTAATGACTGGTGTCCCGGTTTAGATGTGCAGTTATTACAAATAACTTTGGTGTAAGTTATTAACTGCGTTTTGCTGGCTGTCAACGCATATCGAGTTGTAATATGGAGATGTTTGCTGTTAGTTGAGCTTCTTTTATTTGGTCAGCAGTGGTGTAGCGGTATAGCACGCGGTACGGAATACCGAGGACCTGGGTTCGATTCCCAGTGCTGGTCTTATTTTTCTGGTTTTTCTGTGCATCTATATTTCAGTTTGTATTTTCAATTTAGGTTTTACGGGATGGCCGTAAAAGAAAAAAATTGGAATTGAAATAAAAAATACAAAAAGATTCCAAAAAAAAAAAACACAATCTTCTTTTATTTGTTAGAGCAATCAAGTCTTTGTTATTTGCTAAAACGTTGTCCATGGAAGTAAAATTCAAACTTCTTTTAGTATTTATGGGCTTGCCTTTCATATGGCGGTTGGTCGAGTGAGGAAAGTGTACTTTGCTATGAAAACCACAGGTCTGTTTACTCATTTTTTTTTAATAGTTACAGTCTGGTTTATGTTTTGTCTCAAGTTGGTTTTGGTTTATCTGCTTGTGACTAAGTGGAATTTAAAATCTATCTTGTTCATACGCAGAATTTTGTGTGTGTTTTACTAAAGGAGTTTTAGGTAATATTTTGCATTTTTTATTCGTAAGCGGCGTCCAGACAATGTTAAAAGAACAATATTCAATGAAAACACGTTTGATGACTCGTAAGATTTTAACTTAATGTCCACGAACTCCATGTCTATGAACTTCAGTTCGTTATTTTGCGTATGTAACTGACGTATATGCCTCAGTGTTTATCATGCTGATCCTCAATAGATTCCTGTCCTCCACTGCTAATGATATTATAAAATATAACCTAATTTACCACGAGCTTTACGGTGAAGGAAAACATCGTGAGGAAACCAGCACAAACCTGCGAAGCAATTCAATGGTATGTGTGAAGTTCCCAATCTGCACTGGGCCCGCGTGAGAACTACTGCCCAAGCCCTCTCATTCTGAGGGGAGGCCTGTGCACTGCAGTGGGACGTATATAGGCTGGGATGACAACAAAAAGTTTGAAAACCCCCGATTTTATAAAACGTGTAGCGATGAACCATCGCTAGAAAACCTGCTTTCAAATAAAAAAAACACATTTAAATCGGCCCACCCGTTTAAGAGCTACGATGCCACAGACAGACACAGACACACATAGCGGTCAAACTTATAACACCCCTCTTTTTGCGTCGGGTGTTAAAAATAAACTATTGGGGCAGTGTTCTGCACTTGGTCGTCTACCTTATTGGGACTCCATTAAATCAGAACTTCATTACTAACAGAATCTCTCACGTACTTTTAAACGAGCCCGCTTCGCAAGCGAGAAATGTTTCCCCTTCTTAATTGCGAGTAAAGTGATCCCAGTTTAGTTAGCAAGATTTAGGTGTTCGCACTCCTTTGCTTTGGTTGTTTGGACTTGCCAGTTCCTTTCGGTTCTAAGGGAACCTGAGTTATGGAGTGCAGCCAATCCTGTTGGGTATTCGTATACATCCGCCGTGAGCGTGTCGATTCTTGTTATAAATGTGCAAACTTTGTAAATTACGAGTACTTATGGTAATTTTAGGAGCTTTAGTTCAATTGCAATGTGTGTAGGTACCTAATGTAATTTAGGTTAGGTACCTGTTTAGATTTGACGGGCCGTAGTGTGTATGCTAAATAGGCACGAGTACGTAACGTGTGAAGGATATTTATATTTTGTTAATTGCTGTCAGTGTGAGTGCTAAAGTTAATTGAACGAGGATATACTTTTGTCTTTAAAGCTCTAAGTGTTGTTTTCACCAATTTGAAAGTCTTTCGCTAATTTGAATTTTTTTCAAAACCAAATTCTTCAGAAGCTACTTTTATTATGTAATTTACTTATCGAACCTCGCAAAGTTTTACGAGAATCAGTTGAGAAAAACGATCTGTAGAGGGAAAAAACCGAAAATCCGAAAGACATCTCCCCCCCCCCTGGTGGTGTTGCAGATGTTTATGGGCGGTGGTGATCCCTTTTAATCAGGAGAACCACTTGTTCGTTAGCCATCCAGTCGAATAAAAAAAAAGACATCAACTAGGCGTTCAAAAGCATGTTTGACTAAGCTAAAATGATGATTATTTGCTCGCACTTCACACTCAGTCAAATAGTAGAGTTTAGCCCATTCACAGACAAGAAGGCGGAAACAGAAACTATCACACAAACATATCGTCAATTTAAACAACTATTCTGGACCATAAAGCAGGGAATGATGCCAATAGACATAATAAATAAAGCAGTTAGTTCGCTAAGCTTTATGATGTAACTTTCGGTTTAAAAATAAAGAATTAATCGTTTTCACACGGAATCGGTTCAGCGCGCGACCGGGCCTTCCTTGTCGTCGCTAAAATAACATAAGTCTCTGGAATCGTGGAATTACAATGTCAGTTGTGAATTATCACGTAACTCAAAAACCGGCCAAGTGCGAGTCGGACTCGCGCACCGAGGGTTCCGTACGAATATTTTTATTATATGATGTACCTAACTAAAAAAAAATGTATGCTTGATTGCCTTGCGGGTGTCGAAAATTTGCAGCATAAACGGCTGTATCTTTTGATTGCGTTGGCTTAGAAGTTTGATTTTCTCACAGCTCTAAGGGACAGTAGACCTGAGTATTTGATATGAATTTCAGCTAGAAACCTCCACGCGTTCCTGGGAAAAAGGGTCTTGACAGACAGACAGACGGACAGCAAAGTGATAAGGGTTCCGTTTTTCCTTTTGAGATACGGAACCCTAAAAATGTGTCCTGGTCCTGACGTTACTATTTCATATTACTAAAGGGAACAAATAAAGTGATCTGATCACCATTAATAATTCCGTTGACCAGAAATTCATCTACGAAAAAATTTGATGATTACAAAAAAAATTACCATGAAAAATGTGTGAAATTAGAAGTTTTATTTAAGTATCCAAAGACTAAATGTCTGTAGAATGTTTTTAACTATCGTGATTTATTTTATTTCATTACACGTTGTTTAGCTTGATAAGTCCCGATTGTGTTAGTAAATATAAATGTACAGCCACAATATGTGGTCTACCACCCTAAAGCTGATAATCGTTTGCATGTCATAAAACAATAATGCCAATAGAGGTGTCTGTCAACTTGAAAGTTCGACTTTAGCGACATATTCATTTGATAGGAACTTGATTAAAAATTGACAGACCACTTATTTGGCTGATGGTACGATATCTAACGTTTATTTTATAACTATCCTAATAACAATTAAACGTTTCGATTGTGCGTAACATAATGTTATGCTGATTTATAATGAGAGTCAATGCCCTAATGATTACGTTCTGTTTTCGCAGAAAACATTCGAGTGTATTAATACACGCGCGAATTTCTTCGTGCTAAAAAAAATCTCGTACAATTTTCAAGTGCACTGACGATATTTTATTTTAGAGCAACGAGCAATGCGTTCATTTAGATTGCTACCAGTTCTCGGCTGTCTCCTTCAAGGCTATCTTAAATCTGTTTAGATATTATTAGCTAGAAACTTTAACATCTTTATTTTTACTCAGTTTATTTTATGTATCCCACGCCTATAGCGAAGTAGTTACGTATTTGTTTTTGGTAGGTACGGGTATAAGGTTAGTGTCCATTGTAGACATACTTATGCCCAATAAATGGCAGCGTGCTATCACTTCTGTTGCTAATTACATAAAATATATAGATATGACTCGCCTTGCGTGCGTAACTTTGCCCAGGTTGCCCAGAATATGAAGCTCCCAATTGGTCATAAGCCTTTTTCAATGTTTAATTTAAAAAACATTTTTGACTGTACTCTAGCATAGGTAAGTATTTTTGTGTTTACTAACAATTGAACCATTTTTGAGATCGCGGGATCGCGGTGGATGCGGAAAGCACAAGACCGGTCTGAGTGGAGAGCCTTGGGGGAGGCCTATGTCCAGCAGTGGACGGCTTTCGGCTGACATGATGATGATGATGAACCATTTGCTGTCTTAATTTTGAATAAATAAAAAAAACAGCTACTAATAGGAACGGTGACCAGGGGAGCTACTACGAAATTCGACGCGAATTTCGTATCGTACCATCCCTCCCACTCAATAATATAAAAAGATACGAATTTTTCACTTCGTAGTACAGGGCCAGCATTCGGACGTCTACCTTAAACATTTTTATTTCTGGACACGTTTCAGGTGCGCGCCAAATGTTGGATAACACTAAAGCGACATTTCCCTGCACGTCAATGATTCATCTCCTTTTAATAACTCGGAACTAGGTATATGGGTCGCGAGAGTTAAATTTGAAGAGATCTTCATTCGAATGCCGGCAGTAAATTGCATTCTAATTTACATTTGTCATCGTTATCAATTGCCTAATAATTGTGATAACAATGGACTGCTGCAGTTGTCTCTATTAGATGTGTTTCTCGATGAATGGCGGTCTCATTGTTGTTAAACTTTTCCATTTCGTTCCTTATGCATAATGGTGTTAAAAAATTTGTAAATGTTGTATGGAGGTTGAGTCACATGAAGAATTTATCTCCGTACATAATTTTTATTTATTATTTTCGAATTTCAAAATTTCTGGTTTCAATCAGAACACCTGACTTAATTTTTCCAGTTATACATAGGTACATTGTCTTTGAACTGATACCAAATCTGTATCCGCGTCATGTTTTAAAACACGATAAAACGATACTGAACGACTTCCTATATTTCTAACCAACACGTACCGAGTTGCTATAAATCTGACATGTTGATGTTGATACTATTAATTAAGCATTACCAATTGCGATCACGTAAGTTAGTTATGTGTAGAATGTTGAGTAGAAACGAGAAGACGTAAATTTTCCGTTGGAAGGTTAAGGCGTCAACGTTATTGTTGACGTTGACTAAGAATCACAAGGCTAGACATTGTGGCTATGACTATTTGGGAACAAAACTTCGCCTACGGTTTCCATCATATTCTGGACTTAAACACGTCTTTTGTTACTAACATTATGTAGTCATGAGAAGACCATGGCCACTGCAACATGGCTGAAACGTTGAGGTCATTTTGACAATATAGTTTAGCGTTAGGTGGCACGTTAAAATGGGGGTAAGTATTTAAATATCTACAGTTTAAAAATAATAATATTTATGTTTTCTACAATTTTTTTGGCTACTTTTCGTTTTCTAGGAAGAGAAACAACACTGATCTGTTAACCAGTCCGGAGATTTAATCAAACAAAGGAGATGTTATATCCACGTCGGTCTAGATTGTCTTATCTGTCATGGGAACGAAATATCAGTAGCTTTTATATTTCCATACAATAAGTCGTTGACTTCAGTTTCTAAATAATTTACATATAGACGGCGGTCTGTTAGAGCTACTCAATCATAATGCACATGTTAGTTAGTTCCTAGGAATACGTTGTTCTAGATAAAGAAAATGATCAATTTTTCTATAATAGATTTTTATTTAGCTGTTACTTTTTTACTGCCATATCGATGAAATTAAGACCCAACTTCCTTTTTTAACTAATCATTACGAATTATCAAGGTAAAAAATTCAATTGATGTTCAAAATTCTTTTTCTGTTTTTTTTTTTTTTAATTTAAGCGTCACGTCCTATCTCTGGGCATATATAGGCTTTCCCTAATTTCTTCTAGGTATTTTTTTTAGGGTGGAAATTAAGAGTGTTTTTCAAATAAAACGCAATCATCATAGAAAATAAGCAATGTGGATTGTAAGTAATACTTAATGGTGGTTAGTCTTGTCGTAAAAGTTTATTAACCCGCCTAATAAGAACAGCATCGTCTTGTCACATATTAATTATGCTCCTTTCTGAATCAGCCGTGTTATCAATATTAAACGACACGCTTGGGGTACTATTATTTATTCTGTCGCTTGGATATGAACGAACAGATTACTTATGCGAAGTACTTACGTTTGAAGAAAGTTGAGTTTTTCTGATGGTGATAGATGAAGAGGGTGCGCAGTGACCAAATCGGTATTGCAGTTACCATCTAGCGGGATTAGTTACTAGGGTCGGAGGAAATTACGTATGTTAGGTATTTATTCACAGTACTTTGTGACGAGATCGTGACGTATGGCATCTGCTTATTTGATTTCATGTTATTAAAATATTAATGCATGCTTATAATATTAGTCTTATCCTTAGCTAGAATTTAATTTCATTGATTTTTACTATCATTTTTAACCCCAGACGCAAAAAGAGGGGTGTTATAAGTTTGACCGCTATGTGTGTCTGTCTGTCTGTCTGTTTGTTTGTGGCACCGTAGCTCTTAAACGGGTGAACCGATTTGAATGCGGTTTTTTTATTTGAAAGCAGGCTTTCTAGCGATGGTTCTTAAACATGCTTTATCAAAATCGGTTCAGCTTTTTTGAGATATTGAACTTTGAAGCGACAATGTCGGGGGTTTCCAACTTTTTTTTGGTTATTACTGTTCAATTTTGTAAAGAAAAAATGGCATGACACGGAACTGAAACTTAAAAACCATGATACTGACGACCTGATAGCCAAGATATCACTGTTAATAATAATAATTTGATATAATAAATGAACTGCCCTCGTTCAATAAGATCTCACAACGACCAGTACTCGGACGTCTACCTTTAATATAGGTAATTTAAAGTAGAAAAGCCCTACTAGATGATAATAGCTTCTTTATCATCTTCTCTAGTCCTTTTCCATTAAAACGCATAAGAAAGGGGTCCCTAAGTTATGGACTCCTAGTACGCGCTAAAAGTCATCGATCGCTTTTTGTTTTCCCCTACGGAGCGAGCGGATGCCCGGGCGCATTCAGCGCGCGTCACCAAGTTTCCGCTACGATCGGGGCCTAGTATGCGCTAATTGTCACACAACAATGCCTTATTAGCGACACGCGATGCTCCGCCACGACTGCGACCGACACGGCAAAGCCTTCGTTCACTGCGCGGTCGACACGTTTACTGCAGGACAGTTAATTGGGAATACGCGCAATGGATTAGGAAGATGCGCGCCGGTCGCGCTATTTGTAGCCGGGATTGTATGTGAATCAGGTAAGTACAGTAAGAAGTTTGTGCTGATGAAAGGACGTATATAGCGGATATGATTGTTTACAATGATTTACCATTGAAAGATTAATTGATGAATGAGGGTCGTTTGAAGATTTGATCCAATCAAATGGAGGTCAAGGTATTCAATTGCCGCGGTGGGTTTTAATCATCATCATCAGCCGAAAGACGTCCACTGCTAAACAAAGGCCTTTAGAATTGTATCCACCGGTTGCTCGCAACTCTCGCGATGTTGTCAGTCCACAATGTTGTCAGTCTGGTGCTATATTGCTCAGGTATTGCTTAGTTGAGTTGTAACTCCAAGCATACCCACTCTTGGAATGCTGCTGGACTTATCTTACACGCCCTGAAATAGGAAGAGTAAGAAAGCTTGAAAAACAAGCATTAGTTAATGTTCCGGTGGCCAAAGCTTGCGGATACTTGTACCTGTCCACTTTCCTTGTGACTGACCGTACGTTGAACCGCCCACATGGAATATAACGACGGGAGTTGTCTTTCTTATCGTTGCACAAGGACACTTTTTGGGAGCGTGAATGACGAAGGTATCACGTCTGATTTCATGTCAAAATAAAACGAAACCGTTATGAAACGAAATACTTTATTAGCGGTTATTTAGTTTGCCCTGTTTGTTGGTGTTTTTTGTTTGTGCCTAATCTTGCATGTTAATTTTGATCCATTTTTAATGGTCGAATTGATTTCAAATTTGGTATAAATATGCTAGGATGACAGTAAAAAAGTACAGTCAACAAAAAATACAGTCAGCAAAAAGCTTGTACCTATTAAAAAAAATGTCTTTAACAATAATTCATTTTGCTTTAAGCATGATAAAATTGTTCTTATAATAAATTATAGTGCTAATGTGCAGTGACATGTCTAGTCAGAAACATTGGCATGCAAATATTGTTTTATGTTCTAAAATTGATCTTTTTACACGAAATGAGTTAAATAATGTACCATCAGCCATATTTGTGGTCTACCACCCTAAACTTGATAATCGTTTGCAAGTCACAAAACAATAATGCCAATAGACGTGTCCGTCAACTTAAAAGTTCGAATTTAGCATCATATTCATTTGATAGGAACTTGTTTAAACATTGATAGAACATAAATATTTTTTAAGCGAAGGTCAAATAATATTAATTAATAAATAAAACGAAGTGACTAGAAGTGACTGTAGGGCAATTTCATTTGTACATGAAACTACCGTGAAACTCACTCATATTAAATGATATTGTAACGTATTAAATCGAGTTTAGCTCGACATGTTTAGACGTGAGTTTTCCGTTACAATATCATTTAATTTAATTTCTCTTATTTATTACAAGTAAGTAGTCCTTGATTATTTTTATTGATTTTTGAACGGATTATTTTTAACACGTCTTGAATAATCTCATAGTTTTTTACACAGCCCGTTCTCGAGGTAGAGGGGTAGCGCGGAATCATCTCCTGTAATAAGTGTCATATGACCGCCCAGTTCAAAAGGGAAAACCACTTTACGCGCATGCGTGCTGCACTTGTTTCTTCACGGCTTTATCAACCAACTGTATTATCTTAGAAACTACCGTGTGTTAACATTGTAAGGTCCAATATTCAACGTTTTGTTGCAACAATTCTAAATCGCGTCAAGATGTAAATTGCAGCCATCTTCATTTGCATTCATGCACTTGCAATCGCATACGAGTTGCGATTTTCACTTTTATGCAGCGCTGAAAGTTGGTTGAAGTAAGTGTGAAACACTATTTGTTAAATATTTGAAAGAAAGAAGAACAAAGAAAATATTTATTGCACGAACTAAGTTTTTATTCTGTTCCGGTGGTATGGTTTGGAGGACGTGTCATATCCCTCGTGGCAGGAGTCGTTACTCATTTAAATCGTGTGGTTTTCGTATTGTTTTTATAGATTAGGCCTTTTGGAACTGACATGTTCATAACCTGTTGATTAAAGTTCCATATAAATAAAGATTAAATAAAAAACTAAAAGTTTACCAACAGCGGTAACCTGTAGGCTCCAAACGACGCTGAGGCTGATGTGAAATGGGGTGTACTAAGACCCCTGTTGTGATTTGCCACGTAAGGCCGCTCGCCCACGGCGACTTTTTGTAGCGATGCAGTAGTGATGCGGTCGCTAGCTGTGTACCCTCGCCCACATAACCACGATTCAGTCGCGATGCAAACGCGCTACTGTCGCGCTTCACCCTCCCTCCCTTCACACCCTCCCTCCGTTCTGTCCACGATGTCGTCCGAAACCGTCGCGCGCGTTAGTAGCGCGTTGGCATCGCTTCTGTAGCGCGTTGTTTACAAAACGTGCGACAGCATCGCTACAAAAAGTCGCCGTGGGCGAGGGCCCTAAGCAGTTTTGGCTAACCACGCGGGACGCCTTGCTTGATGCCTTAGCATATATTCAAACGCATCATTTACATTCCAGTTCCCCCGCATGGTTAGTTAGTTAATCGTAATTTATTATGTGACATTGCTATATATCTCTTGTATTCGCAGCTAAATGTATAATCAGTAACTAAAGAATTGACTTTTCCTTCTCTCCACATAATACCGACTTAGCTAATCTCAAATTGCGATAATTAGCTGAAAGGGTAACAAGACATATGATCAATTGCGTCATCTATTAGTGAGCGGAACCATCCATGGACACCTGTTGATTTGCCACTTAGGCTGCTAGTGGCTATTGTTTGACTCTTCGCTTTGAAACATACCGAATACACTATAAGATTAGAAGATAAACATGTGTTTCCGAATGCATCTTTATTTTTAATTTTCGTAACGTCAAAAGCCATTTTTTCAATTGTATTTTTTGAAGAAGATTTGAAACAAAGGTTTGTTTCTTTTACTTCAATACAGGTTTGAATCTAACCTGTATTGTTCACAAGATTTGTTACGAGTATAGCAGAGCGTTACTTTTGCGATTATGAAATTCGAAATAATGAACCTTCCGAGTTTCTGTGTGTTCTGAAACACAATAACACAAGTACTGTTACTTAATGGCAGAATTAGCGAGTACGATGCAAAAAAGCACTACGGGTTTTTTCATTCTGAAAACTCTTACCCTCCTAACTCCTCGCGTACTTTATAAAGGACTAATTAACACTAAGAATAACGGCCGAATGATCTTTATAAAGTACAAATTGTTCATTGAATAAAGAATTCTAAGATTTTTGAAATAAAATCCAAAATAACAAAGCTGGTCAACCACATCTAGGTCTTAAACGCTAAGTTTGTTAAAAAATGCCAGGACTTAGGAGGTTACCACATGAGTATAAAGACTGCTAAGTTACAGTGGGACTGAGCTGAACATGTCTGCGAGGAAGAGCGGAAAAGATCAATACACTCTTTGGCCATCATTTCCGATTGAATTCCTTGATCATCACAGAATGCCGCATGCAGCGCTTTCTGCCGCATCAGATCAGCTCCAATGAAGAAGAGCATTCGAATATCGCTCGGACGCCAGTTGAACACGCGTCGCGCGCGTCGACGCACGCTCGCACATCGTCACGTTCATCGTCGAACGTTGGGACCAACATTTGTACAATGGGCATTCGTGTTAGTGAAGTGATGTTCGAATGTGGTGGAAACCATGGCATATTATGAAACAGTGTGCTGACCTTTCCAAATGTTTGTGGACGGACGTGGTGAGTTTTGCTTAGTTTTAAACGATGCTTATTGGTTTTTGAAGCTATTAGGAAACATCATGTTTCACGATTTTCTATCATAATTACAACCATTCCCGGGCCTTGCCGGGATTCCCGGGATTTTTTTGCAATAAAGGCTTTACATACATACCTACATACTCGCGCGAAATAGTTTTTATATCAGGTATTCAGGTACCATCAGCCAAATAAGTGGTCTATCAATTTTTTCTACAAGTTCCCTATGCCGCTAAAGTCGAACTTTCAAGTTGACAGACACGTCTATTGGCATTATTCTTTTATGACAAGCAAACGAATATCTACTTTAGGGTGGTAGACCACATATTTGGCTGATGGTACCTACCTACTTTCCCACCTATACCAATATTTGTATTTGTATTTCATTGGTTCGAAAAACTCGACCGAGTTATAAGTACCCCATACTTTAGTCTACTCGTGACCAAGGCTGCTGCAATGTAGCCAAAACGTCAAGGTGATTTTATTATAACAACATTTAAAAATTCATAGTTATCAATAACTAATTCCATAAGTAGAAATACAAAAAAAGCAATGATTTAGGCTGAATAAATGCATATAAAAGAATCACATAACGTCGCGTGTTACAATGCAATTGCATGTAGAAATGTGCCAACATAAATATTCCATACATTACTGTTCGTATCTATTTCATATTCATTAGATTTCCGTCTAAGGCTTTAATAAATAACGAAATAGTTACATCCAAAGTACAGTCAACCATGGGAAAGAAAGATGAAAGTACACAGCACTTGCGACGGATGTTGGCTTTAGTTTGTACAGTTCAAAAAGTGGGGTATTTAACACTGATAGTTAATAATCCTATGAAACATACCGTTGTCTAATAGAAACTTAACCATGTAATTAAAAGGGTAATTTTCATTTTGCTTCGTGAACTTTTCCAGTCAGTAATTTTTAATGGTAACTACCGGTTAATACGGTCGTTTTGAACTCCACGCTACGCTTTTTTTTGCCATTTCTTGAGGTGGGCGGCGTTTATAGCAATATACAACGTACCTCTGCGTATTACGCATACTAATATAAAAAATTGTTGAGATGGTCTGTCTGACCAGATCTTTAAAAATCTGGAAATGTATACACAGGTTCAGTATTTAGTAGAAGACCGGAGCGAGTGACGAAAGTCTGTAGACTGAAATTGATGGTATCACAATCCTTAACATTGGTGAACTGAGAAGAAAAATTGATTATAAACGCAAACCTAAATGCTCACATAAATAAGAAAAATTAAGTAGCTCATGATCAAGGTGGTCGTGTACTTTTGGCAGAAAGGAAAACATGCATTGGCTGCTCCCGTTATAAGTGCTTTGTAGGTGAGAGTGATGAGTAATTTACTATTTTGGCGACCATTCTAATGCGTGGAAATATCTTTTGGCAAAGTTTACAAACACGCTTTGGCTATCATCGCTTCCTTTGTCCCTGTTTATTATTTAAAGGACATCTGATAATGTCTATGGTGGATAAATAATTAAAAAAGGTCAACTATTTCCTTACTATAAAAAAATCAGTACCTGGGCGTATGATCTTTGCTCAGATTGATCTGGATTTTGTTAAAATTTTTGGAGAAGATTCGTATTTAAATAAAGTAAACTTTAAAAGTAAAACGTAAACTATATAAATAAATTTAATATATACTTACATAAAAATTAAGTCACATTCGCCCTAGATTGGAACCCTAGACCTACACTTAGCAGGTGATACTCTTATATACGAGTACACACAATATATACACATATGTCACATCGTACACAAAAAGCTGCACCAAAACGCTGATGACAAAACTATCCAATATTACCAATTGAATCCACGAAACCACAAAAATTTTAAAACACATTTTCCCAGAGATAGGACCAAGCTATCTATTCTTTGCTTCCGAAAGCTCCCGTATTTACACATTTTGTTGATCTTTAGAGTTGTTTCAGACATCCCCAGAATTGTTCGTTTAAAGATTTATAAGATACGAAATTTTAGAATTATAGCTGTCGTCATCAACTTCGTCATTGCCCCATGGGAATTGTGCGTTTTCCTTGATATTCCCTAACAAAGCCTAATTCGATCAAGGATTACGTTGTTTTCCATTAGTGGAAGAATTTTTAAAATTCATTTAAAAGTTCCAGACATTACCCGTATAGAAACATTAAAAACTACTTTACCTTTTTATTATACCATTACTTAAACTAATTAATAAGTAAATATGACATGCACATTCGGACATTTACCTTACATTTGAAGAAATTTTATTACCCGACAGTTTCTTTAAGGGGTTAGCGGTGTACTTGAAAAGTTCCGGGTGACCTTGCCTCTGCCAAGGCCGTCGATTTCCACGGAACGGCGCACCATTGTTTCTCCATAGCGTGAAGAAATCAATCGATACTTCCACGGTTCAAGGAACCAATTACCAAATACTTAGCTGATGCAAATGATGTAAAAGACGCATTGTTTACGTTTCAGTACCTCATAGTGACATAATGACATGTACCCAGTTGTGTGGTGGTTGCAGAGTTGTCATTGTTCTTAGTATTGCGTTGAGCATTTTTTATAAGGAACAGTAACCTTTGCTCGTCTTTCTCCCTTGCTTCATCTAATCATCTTTTATCATTACATGTGTGATTTAGAAATCACTACTGCTATACTGCACAATAGACACGAGTAAAATGTAATAGTCTAAATTCACTTAATAGCACTAGTATTCGATTCTAATCTGTCTGATAGGATAAAATGGCGATACAAAGAGCTTTAACTAGGTTTATACAAAAATTATCCTAAATTTTATCCAACTAATTACAACAAATGAGTTAATTTATATTGTCCAGCATTCGAGCTTGAAACACAAATTTTGTATCACGTTCAATATTTCAACTAACTTTCCAAGGTAACCTTAGAGACTTAGGCGCTATGCACGCTATGACTTCGTTTATTGCAAAATAACTATCATTTACACGAATTTCGTTCCGTCAAGTAACCGTGAAGTAGGAACCGTTTACCTTTTGCGATATTTCAGTTATTTTGCGTATTCGTTTATTTTTTATGTTAAAGTGTAATTGGAAAGCGGAAGGGGTCCGTTTCTATGGCCGAAAATAGTTTTGAGATAACCGTTATATTTAGTGTTTGTATTCGAAAAGCTTATTTTGAGGCAGTGCCCTGGGGGCCCCTAAGCTCAGGGGGCCCCTCGGACTCTGACTTAAAAACTAGTGAAAATTTCTCCCACATTTGGAATACGGAACGAACGATTTTAATTAGTTAAGTTGGGGCCCTAGTTTACTTTTTACCCCAGGGCCTTTGGTCCCTAGCTACGCCGCTGTTTTGAGGAGCTAGTTATAGTAATGATGTGAGACTGGGCAGCAGCGCTGTCTATTGGCAACTACGAACTTCGGACTCCAGCACTATTTTCTCAAGAAAGTCGTCATGATGGTTCACTACTGATCTTCAACTGACCACGACCACTCTGCCAAGAGTATAGTGACTTTCTGAGTTATAAAAAGTTTTTTTTTAACCAATTGCTCCTTGATAATAACATAGGATCGCGCTCAGTGGCGTGCAATTGGAGAGGCCGGTCCAGCCCAGCAGTGGACTAAGATAGGCCGATGATGATGATGATGATGAATAATATAGTTAAATTATAAAGTATGCAAGCTTGGCACGTTGTTATCAATTGCCCAACAGCACCTTCATTTGGCGTCTTTATCGATTAGACTATAAGGCTAACGATATAATAAATGAGGTGGTGACCGCTTGTTCTTACGCTGACATTGGCGTGATGCCAGGACTCTAGACAATACATGTTCGTCACGTCACGGATCTCGAGGACGTTCTGAAATTCATTAATTTATTGAATCAGGCGTTACTTTGCGGAGGTCCATATCAATGAACTAAAAGAATTTCCTTGCTCACCCGCGACCTTACAAGGAAAACAAAAAAAAAGAGCAAGAAAAGAGAGAGGGTGAGCAAGGAAATTCTTTTAGTTCATTGAAATTCATTAGACTAAAGAGATAAGGATATAACGAAGTTAAGATCAGTTTTAGAGGAGACAAAGTAACGACAATTTTGGCGGTGTTCCATAAACTGTATACCTAAATAGCGTCAACAAATTTTCCTTAAGGGCTCTATTATATCGCTAACGTTTACCCATTGCACCTAAATTGCTATAAAATCGGTAATTTCGATAACTCTGTCATGAGCCTAATTCAAATCTAAATAGGTCAGACGTGACTTAATTTTTTTTTGTTTAAGATTTAGTTTTAAAGCTTATTTCAGTACGTACGAGTATCTTCTAAAAAATATGATTAAATAAAAAAACTATCAAAGCTCATTCGTCCAAGTACAGTCAACCACAAAAATATCGATCGTTACGGTCAAAGTAACAAAAATAAACTTAAGTCAATACAATCGTGACATGTTTGTAACTTTGGCCGTATCGATCTTTTTGTAGTCGACTGTACTAGACAATAAGGTGTATAATTTTCCTAGTTTACAAAGATAATCGCATCACTGTTTGCTTTCAAACTTTCTCTTATCTAATGTGCGTTACCGCAATCGTTTCTAGATAGTTATCGCGTAACTTAACTTAAGTACGTCTTCATTCGGTCTTGCACACCATAACTTCAGCCGTTATGATTTTATTTAAAAAAAACCGGCCAAGAGCGTGTCTGTCACGCCCAAAATAGGGTTCCGTAGCCATTACGAAAAAAGTTAGTAATATTTTTCTAAGGATTTCGTATTTTATACGGATTCTTCCAAGTTTAGGTATATTTAAACTACTAATAACTTAACTACTAATAATTATCGAGCAAACTTAGCCGTTATAGTTGTCCTTAAAAGTTTGATATACTTACTACCATCCTGAATTTTTTCAAATTTCTCCACCCACCGGTTTAGATTTTAGAGGGGGGGGGACGCTCGATTTTAGTGAAAATTTGCACTTTAAAGTTGAATATTTCGCAAACATATCAATGAATCGAAAAATTGTCTTAGCATACCCCTGATGGTTTTAAAAGACCTATCCAACGATACCACACTATAGGGTTGGATGAAAAAAAACCACCCCCACTTTACGTCTATGGGAGGTACACTAAAAAATTTTTTATTTTTATTTTTTTATTGTACCATTTTGTCGGCATAGCTTACATATATATCCGTGCAAAATAACAGCCTTCTAGCATTAATAGTCCCTGAGCAAAGCCGCGTACGGACGGACAGACAGACAGACAGACATGGCGAAACTATAAGGGTTCCGTTTTTGCCATTTTGGCTCCGGAAACCTAAAAACCGAGCGAGTGCGAGTCAGACTCGTGGACAGAGGGTCCCGTACAAATTTTTAGGAGTGCGACACATTTGGCACGGCGTGACGTCACGGGGCCCCACTACCGAACTTTGATATGCTTCATCTTTGTTTTTTGTTTGATTGACAAAAGAAAAAATGCGTGTCCAATATTTTCTATTTATTATCTAACTGATATTTTTTTCAGGAAACCACCTAATTGTGTTTTAAAACTCGTGTATAAATCCATGCGAATAGTAAGCAAGAGGTTTACAGAACAATTCTCGTCCATCCACCATGTTAGCGATACGATTGTCTCGCCACCCATTGTACTGTTTATTTCGGCAACAAGCGTTTGCAATTAAGATTTGAATTCAGCTCTTCTTTTGTTTTGGCTTATCAGATGTATAAATCGAGGCGATTTCCTAATCATTTCGCATTAGAGTCATTGTTTATGAAAAATAAAAACCTTGAGTTGGGCTCGCATATCGAGGGTTCCGGACAAATTTGTGGGTATCTAGATATGAATATCCGGTGTTAGCAGAGACCCTCTTCTAAGCAAAATGTAGGTGTACTGTGAGGGGTTACTGACATAGATAGATATAAAAAAATAAGATAAGAATAGATTTTCATACCTTTCAAGCTTCTAAGACTAAGACAATCGGAAGTAGGTATCTGAAAAACTTTTAGATTTATGGGATACGGCTAATTGTATTGGAAATACCTTTTGTTAATGACTGTATCTTTTGATTGCGTTGACTTAGAAGTTTGATTTTTTCACTGCTTCGTGGAGTAGCAGACTTAATTGATATTAATTTCAGCTTGATACCCCTGCGTTCCGGACTTAACAGACGGACAACAAAGTGATCATATAATGGTTCTTTTTCCGTTTGAGGTACGGAACCCTCAAAATTAGGCAAAGTATGGGACCGCTTTGTTTTACCTGTTCATCATCATCTCGGCCCATATACGTCCCACTGTTGGGCACAGGCCTCCTCTCATAAAGTTTTTCCTGTTGGTTTTGACTTATTTGTTGAAAATAAATGTAACTCAGTTGCAGTTGATAGCTTAGTTTATATGTAGTTTAGGCGTTAGTCTTAGATTGTGATTATAGGTTTAAGTTTTTTTATTTTATTTTTTATTTTCACTTGAAATTAGACTTGAAAGGTATAATGTATAAATAGTTCCCTAATAAATATTGAATAGTAGGTATTTAATTACTCAGTTGTTATTTATATTTAAAATCCTGTTTGTTTTGATGCCCAAATAAATTAACCAACCAATGCAATTTCACGAATCAATTTACAGCACAAATCACCGCTTTGCTCCGGATATTGACACCGCAATGCCATAAAACAGATTATTAAAAGTGAAACTATATTAGTCTCGCGTTAAGTGAGATTTCATTGGACGCGACAGATGTGAGGGAATGTTGACGGTATGTTCGGTGGAAATGAGAAGGGGACTGCAGCTAATTGTCGGCACTAATTTGTCAATAATTGTCAAATTTGTTGTTTTTGTAATTTTTTTCTTTTGAGGTACGGAACCCTAAAAACTCTTACAAACAGATATTTAACTTAGATTTATAAGCTAAACGAATACTTAATTTCTTAGCCGGTTGTGTTCTGCGTTGACAAATAAATGACGTCATATCCAAAAGTATTGCTGTAAAAAACCTATAGGAATAGGTATCGTGTTTTGACAATTCTCAAAAAGTAAGTCAATTAATTGGTGGTTTAATATACCATATTTAATCCGTTTTGGCGAAATAACGACCTTTGTTATTTAAGTGTAACAGCTACAAATGTGCGTGTTGGTAATAAAGCTAAAAAAAAACTTTCGTACTACCCTTTGTGCGATACTAAGAAACTTGAAAAATAACGACACAGCTTTTATGACGTGCGTATCGTTATTATGTGGCGACAGATATACGGAACCGACTTGTTGTGAATCATCTCTCATTGTAGTAACTTTAATAACAAACAAAGTGTGGTTGGCAGAAGAAAGTATAAACTCTTTAGTTTTCTTTTTTTATCTTTTTTTTTGGGTTGAGTCGACTTAGAGGCCAAAGTTACTAGGTCCTTGGTTTTATTTATTTGATTTTAGTATTTAACCACTTTTAGTATACCTATGTATCCTTTCTGACTATTCTGAAACAAACGAGATACACTGAGAAACTTTAATAAATAATACTGGGTTAGTACTTTTGTTGATTTTGAAATTCTGCTTTTGCCAACCTAGTTCGTTCAAGTTTCGTCGTATCGGTGTGATTTTGCATGTGTGATACAAAATTAACTGGGTCGAATATTGCAAAATCACAAATCAGCTTTCTGGGTTTATTTAATATGCAACGTGTTATTTTTAATTTCCGTTAACTTTAAGGGAACATTCAATAGGTCAAAAGAAGTAATCATTTCTGTAAGAATCTAGAGAAGCCTAAATATTGAAGAATAAAAATATTTTATATATTATGGGCCGTAAAGCAGTGTAAAGGTACTTAATTTACGATGTTTTTTTTAAAGTCCGTTACTAAAGTGCTTAATGCAAAAATGGATATTTTATCAAAAGAACGATAAAAAAGCGAGTTTTTTTAATGTCTCTCTTATGTGTCACGTCAATGTCACTGTTCACTGTTTGTGCGACCGTTTGTGCAATGCGACCGTTGTTAATGACTGTAAAGTTATATTATGTGTTAAAAACAATTAAGTAAAAAGTTAATTGCGTAAAATTAAGAAAACACGGTGCATATAGAAAAAAATATATTTTATCTACATGCATATCATAACTTCCCTATTATATGTTCAGAAACGACTATCAAATGGCCTTTATTAAGAAACCTGGTATCTGCGGGTGCATCTTAATGTTCACATTAAAGTACAGTGCATATTAATATTTACATTAAAGTATAGGTAATACTTTTTTTAACAATGCATATACCTGTACATATTGTAGAAAACTTATGACATGCATGTAGATAATAATTATTATTCAAAGTCAAAGTCAAAGTCAAAGTCAAAGTCAAAATACAGCCATATCTGAACATATTATAGAAAACTTATGATATGCATGTAGATAAAGTTATGTATGCGGCTATACATAATTAGGCTCTCATATCGCACCATGCCACACATAAATAACTATTATAAACCCAGTGACACATTACACATGTTATAAATGCATAAGTAGTTGCCTTTATAAAAAGAATACTAAACTTTCTCGAAAATCATGCGCAACGTACCGTCTTGGTTTCATTTTACGTCAGAATAATGTGTTATTCTGTCGATAAGTAAATGTGTGTACTTTTATGTTATTTTATATAAACTAAGCCCTTTATGTAAAATGCATCGTTTATGATAATGGGACAACAAGGCTCGGTTCCAATGCATGTATTGTGTTATATTGTAGAGTAAAGGTCAATTGTATGAGTGAATGAATGTAACGCGCGTTTTCCGTTTTTTATCGAGAGGACACTACCTTGACTTTATGTAGTTAAACATGTCGGAAATCATTTACCTTTAGCTAATATTGGCTGACTTATCCGTCGACTCGCAAAATAGTTGAGTCTTTATGATTAGGGAATAAAATAATGTTGGCATACCTAGTCCTTTTTAGGGTTCCGTACCTACCCAAAGGGTGCTTACGGTACCCTATTACTGAGACTCCGCTGTCTGTCTGTCTGTCTGTCCGTCTGTCTGTCACAGGGCTCTATCTCCTGAGCCGTAATAGCTAGACACGTGAAATTTTCACAGATTATGTAAAAACAAAACACAATTGACGAACGTTTTCCTTATTTATTTTTAAATCAATAAGAAAAGTGATCTTTAAAAGCGAGAACGCTAATTGCCATCGGATATATCGGAGCGGCCGACGTTGTTAAAAATATCGGAACATACACTCTATTCTCAAGGCTAGTGTTTAGATATTTTTCATCACACTTGCTCGTAAACAGTGTCGTAACATGCAGGCTACCTTGGTTGCAACCCCCCAAATAAAACCCTCGACCTTAATGTGCTTGTCATGAAACCCGTGGTCGGTAAATGAGTCATTGCCCGTACTAATTTTCATGCCATGAAGCCCAAGGTCGGTAAATGAGTTTGTTACTGCATGGTGTGCTGCTGCTCCGTGCGCGCGCTGCACACGCACGCCATGCACATGCTGCGGATTGCCAAGAGCGCAATCAGCGGTATCGGCAATTTTTGATAAAAGATTAGTTTTTCTTTTACAAATATACAATTTTACTCGCAAATGTGATGAAAAACATTATATGTCGCACGGGCGGTAGGTACTAGAATTACGAACATCGACTCATTAAAGCCCTCAGTCTTCGACTTCGGGCTTCTAATAGACTCTCGTTCGTAATTCCTTATTTACCGCCCTTAAGACACAATGCACTATTTGATCATATCAGCATATTGCAGAGCAAAGAAAGTTTGTTTTACGAAATTGATTCCTCTGAAACGGGTAAAATATAATCAGACCTTTTTCCAGCAGGAGACACTCAATGGGCTTATAAAAAATAAACAGTAGTTGTACTCGTGTATATGTGGTTAAATAATAGACAAAACATTACAGAAAGTAGATTGATAGGCCGATAAAACTAGGAATTGACGAGAGTAGATCTACTATTTACCGCGTTAACTGCCGGGCGTAGATTCACTGTGAACCCAATAAACAATGTTGAGAGACTCACACGTTGCCTTTAGACATTTAGAAAATGAATAGTCAACCAACAAGTTTCTTATATTATTTTAAGGTTCAGGAATTCAGTATAATATTTATTAGGATTATAATAATCAGTAAAAAACCAGACCAGTAAGAATCGAACTCACGTAGAGAAGGTTCTTTAAGATGACATATTTTAAAATTATTTTATTACTTGTGCCTTCCATATTTAAACTAAACTCTTTTTATAAGTTTTCCAATAATCTGCAGACAAAGACATTTTTTTGTACTTTTTTATATTTTTAGGTCCACTAGTTTCGATAAGCGGTTAAGTACCTAATGGTAAATTTCACCTATGTTCTTAAGGAATTTCAAAAGTATTTTTCTTAAAATAAATATAAATTGAAATCCTCACAACTAACCTTTTCTTTGATGTGTCGCATAATATGGTTTCTATATATGTACATAAATATATTTTTAATTGGTCTTCCAAAAGTGGCCCCTGACTTTTTAAATTGTGTTTAAAAGGAAAGCAGACTGAGACGTGGATTTCATCGAATACGATTGGTCGGTTTATACACGTTCGCTGCTCCGCTCAGCTTCTATGTGAGCCTACAATCACATTTTTTACTGTAAATATTTATAACATTAGTTAACATGAAATTTTAATGCAGTAACACGCGACTTGATTTCAATATCATAATTATTCATGTTTATGCACCGGCGTCGATATCGTGGTACAGTCAATAAATGCCAGGGTATTGACATTCTGCTGGCATTTCCAAACATTTTCATGACTTTATGTACAAGACATTAAGCCTAGGTGGTAGTTATCTTTGATTTACGTTGTATAAAATTCATCTAAGGATTACGGTCATTCACATCCTTGACAGTTGGGACTGCTTTCCATATCTCACTTGGCGCTGCATCTATTTTGTGCTTAGTTAATTAGAGCGCAAATGATGTGCCAATGCGTTGTGGTGCTTTTCCAATTTATTTACGCGGATATTTTTATGTTGTGAAGCTATACAGCCGTGCTGCCGCCATGGGATGGAAGCAACTCGATTCCCCAGTCCCCACTGAGTAGCCTAAATTTCATACGTAACTGTCATGAAGACAGGGTTCTGGAGGCCTAGGATTCAAATTGACTGCACTGCTTCGTGTGCGAGTTTGACAAGCACTTTGTTTTTTTTTTACCTTTGACATTAGATGTTAGGTAGGTACTTGTGAAGAATGCTACTCGACTCCGATCAAGGCGGCAGACCTTTTAAGTGATCGTTACCTTAACACCAGGCTTTTAACTTGTCGTATTAGAATAATTTATTACTTTTAATCTAGATTAACACTCTTTATCCATCACTGTGAGGGCCTTACATACTAGGATTTCTTTACTCTCTTCTGCAACATTTATCTAATGCTGAGTAATGGTCTCTATTAAATTTCGGAACTATATCGTCGTAGTCATTTTGACGGGTGACAATTAACAGAGTCGGATCTACAAAGTCTATATAAATCAATATATTTGACTTTGGCACAATAATTGCAGATCCGACTCTGATAATTGTCACGGTCGATTTGTGCTTCTGTAATTTCAAATAACAGTGGCGTAGAGTCAATCTAGAGAGTGACAGAAGCGTAAGCTTGTGCACATAATCTTTACGATACTTATCCTTATTATCGGTAAACATCGCGCAAAAAACCGGCCAAGTGCGAGTCGATCTCGCGCACGAAGGGTTCCGTACGTATCTATACAACTTTAGACATTAGCAAAAAAACGACAAAAAATCAAGTTGGTTGTATGGGAGCCCCCTTAAATATTTATTTTATTTTAATTTAATTATTTATTTTTAAAGTGATTATACAACTAAATATTCTGTGAATATTTCAAGCATCTACCCGCTGACGTTATTAATATCAAGCACAAAACGGAAAAACAATCACGTTTGTTGTATGTGAGCCGCCCTTAAATGTTTATTTTATTCTGTTTTTAGTATTTGTTGTTATAGCGGTCACAGTAATACATAATCTGTGAAAATTTCAAGTGTCTAACTATTACGACGCAAGAGATAGAGCCATGTGACAGAAGGATGGACGGACAGACAGCGGAGTCTCAGTAATAGGGTTCCGTTGGCACTCTTTGGGTACGGAACCCCAAAAATGCAACCCAATGGGAATCGAGTTATTATTATTGACGTTATGACATTGCTACCTAGCAAAACTAGGAAATTACTAACCTAACCATCTCCGGGCCATGACCGCTCCTTCCAAATAATTACCCTAACCTCACTAGGGAATCTATGATAATTTAATAATTAAAATTCTCATCTGAATAGCGCGACACTGGCGGCAGATGACCCTTACAGCACTGCGGGCTTGCCACGGCCCCCTGACATACAAACAAACCTAATATTAGACTTGTGATTCTCACTACACGCTAGACGAAAACCGACTGTATTATTAGATCGTCATGTGTTCGAAATATTCGGTTGATCTATTGACTGCAGCCGCAATCCGATGAATAAAAATAAAGGAGTGTTATTTACGTTTTTGTAAGCATGCAGCGGCTGAAGGTATTGAATTGTTTATGTATAGAGACCGTATTGTATGTAATTTTGTATATTTATAAATGCATTTGCATATTGGCCTCATTTTCATCGGTTTTACTGTCTATACCTATCTTGATTTAACTTTTTAAATTTAATCACATCTTTCATTTGTTTTTTATTTGTCTTGTGTGCTTGGTCTCTATTGTCTATCACTATTTAACTTTTGTAGAGTTTAAAGCGAAAATAAACTTTCAATGATGTTTTAATAATAATAATAATAAGCGTTTATTGCAGGCCAGGGTCCATAGATTGTTAGTAACATGCAATCTTATTTAAAAGGGTTAGTAATACAATTAAATAAAATTATCATCAAAATTACTAATTAAAATCAAAATAAAATACAGTCATAAATACAATCAAAATTAAAATTTATTTTTCGAATATTCTAATTCAAATGCTTATATGAGTAAATGCCGCCCTTGGAAGCCATTTGAATGGAATTCCAGTGCTTAGCCATTGAACTAGCTGGGTTATCCGTCACCGCGGCTAGGAGGCTGTTGGGCCGCCGCGCACACGGCGCATCAGGGGTTTATGCAGTATCAGATTGTCTAATTTAATTTAATTTATTATTTTGATGTCAGTGTTTATTTAGGCTATGTTTGAACATTTAACGCCACATTTCATTCATTTATCAGCAATGCAGTCGATTCACTAATTCACCAGAAAGCATTTGTACGATTTGAGAATCGATTTTTAACTGAGTGTGCTACTGATGTTTATCGAATAATTTATTTTAAGTCAATATATTCTTAAAAAATAAATAAATAAATATCACGGGACAATTCACACCAATTGACCTAGTCCTAAAGTAAGCTTAGCAAAGCTTGTGTTATGGGTACTAAGCAACGGATAAATATAATTATATAGATAGATACATACTTAAATACATAGTAAACACCCAAGACCCGAGAACAAACATTCGTATTTTTCATACAAATATCTGCCCCGACACGGGAATCGAACCCGGGACCTCAAGCTTCGTAGTCAGGTTCTCTAACCACTAGGCCATCTGGTCGTCTAAATTCTTCAATATTACTTAATAAAAAAATAAATAATTCTTAATAGAATGAACGTGGTCGTCAGATGAGCATCAGCGAACCTTTATAGACGACTTTCTTGGGAAAATAGTGTGGTGTTTTCCCCCTTACCTTCTGATGCTGGAGTCAGGAGTTCGTAGATGACAATAGAAAACGCTGCTGCTCACAGAGGCGTCTCTAGCCCATGGAGCGCCCGTGTGTAATCATTACTTTAGCGTCTTCTAGTAAGCGTGCGGTCAAAATAGGATAGGGATTTACTGAGCTCTTTTTAACCCCCGACGCAAAAAGAGGGGTGTTTTAAATTTGACCACTATGTGTGTCTGTCACTGGCACCGTAGCTCTTAAACGGGTGGGCCGATTTGAATGCGGTTTTTTTATTTGAAAGTAGGTTTTCGGTCGGTGTAGCTGTTTTTGAGATATTGAACTTTGAAGTGACAAAGTTTCCAAATTTTTGTTGGTTAGGTTATTACATGGCCATGGGGTCGAGTTATAACGCCCGGTGCCAAGTTCGTTGAAAGAGCCGAGCCCCCTAGCACCGCTGCGCCCGCGTGCAACGCACACCCTGCACCATCATAGGTAACGCCGCCTCACCCACTTTCATATTATTATTAGGTCCCTTAGTCGCCTTTTACGATACCCACTGGAAGGGTTCGTCCTATTCCAAAACTAAGCACGGCACGGACTATCAAATTCTTAATACACTAGCGATAAGGCTTACGTAGGAAAATCTCTATACACCTGTGTGTTCTGTACTGCATAGGTAGGTCCAGTCAAGGTCATAAATAAGTGATCGATTTTGTACGTTGTCGCTTTCAGTCGGTACACAATTTCGTATGGCTTTTCAAACATGATGTTAAAATGACAAGGTACAAAAGTGATCTCTTATTTATGTATTGGTGTATACATGTTCTGGTGTTCAATAGAGTCATTGTATTTTTGTATTGTATACATTTGATTAAAGACTGGATCCCACTTCAGTCAGATAATAAAAAATATCACTTATGCGTTGGAAAACACAATGTTCCGTGCACCGTGACGACAACGGTTACTTTCACGCGAAGCGGACGATTGCTATTATGTCTTCCACACCGCTAGCATGCGTCGCACTGCAGCCGCCATGTGTTAATTTCGCCGTTTTCTTGGAATAGGAAGCGAATGTTTGTTTTATGTGTCAATCAATGGCGAAATATCGATGATTTCTAATTTTGTAGGAGTCAGGAAAAAGTGTTAATGTTTCGATGGCAGCGGTCATATAAGAAAGCACTCGGGTAATTTACGAATTCTCCATTTTCATTATGATTGTGTATCCCACTGATACCAGTTAGGTATACACTGATATTGTGTATACCTAACTGCGACAGTTTGTAAGTCTTTATGTTTGTTACTTTTCACGTTTAAACCTAAATTCGGTCTACAGATAGTTTGAGTCCCTTAAAAGGACACAGGATAGTTTTCATCCAGAAAATTCATATGTAGTTCCTGCGGGATAGCGATAAACGAATTCTACGCGGCTTGAGTCACGGGCAACAGCTAGTCTCATATAACTGTACTCATTACTACTAATATTATAAATACGGTAGTGATTTCGTATGTTTGTTCAGCCACCACAACCACCACCAGCACCACCCTTGCAGTGTAGTCTATCTAGCGGGAGGCCTGCCAACGCTTCGTCTTCCATTTCGCGGTCTCCACTCGAGGATATTTCTCCCCCAACGGTTATCTGTTCTTCGAGCCATGTGGCCCGACACCCCAACTTGCATATTCTTCGAGCTATATCGGTGATTGTAGGTACAATCAAAGAAACTGAATCGCGTACATTTTCACTACAAATTGCATACCATCTGCTAAAGAAAACATCATAAAATCGTGTTTCAATTTCCTCCATTGTACGTAGGTACTAGCCTCTTAAAGTACATATTCCTCAAATGCTACTTACTAAATGGTATCGATACAGTATCGCGAGGTATATCTCACCAAAGTCATCCATAATCCTTCCCTATTACACAAAGTGAACGGCTCGGTAACCCAACGGTATCCATGCATGGTTAATAACTTATTCCGAAGGCGATGGGGTATTCACGGCTTGCCAACCCAAGCCCCGTTAGCCGCAGGCGATGATAGCGACAAAACAGCTAATGGTGATGACCTACAGTCATCAGGGTAATGATAAAACTGGGCTCAAGCAATTGACTTGTCGAAAAACTATAGTATACTGTTAACTATCTAATAATTTTGATGCCACGTCTGTTGAGAATCTATCCTTAGTGCCTTGAGTAGTCATAACTTTTTGTTGTGACTGCCATTTTTGATTGCTGTAGATATTCACATTGTCATCCAATCTACACCATTTTAACTATATTGAATACTGGGAATGATTGAAACTTGACTTTCAAGATTTTAATCCAATAAAAAGTTGTTATGCTGAAAAACATTACGAGTTAATGATCAACACTGAAATTTGCACGTCAGTGTCGTGTAAGTTTTTTTACTCAAAATGATTAATTTGATATGTGTCTCATTGTACAAGTTCTCACAGTAAGATTCTTCACGAATCCCCTTGTCAAGCAATGCGATGTCGCTGTTATTTTTTCTGTAAAAGAGTTCCACTGTGGGACACCAATCAGCTGTCTCGATTTTAACCATTACTTTGCTTAGAACGCAGTTTTGTTTATACCTAAGCTTCGTGTACCCATTGCGTATTCAACTTGTGTCTGCGAACGATGCATTTCCTAATTCGTAAAAAGGGCTAACAATAGTTTGAATAGACGGGGCTCGTCGCTTGCGCTTAATAGGGTTGCCGATTAATTTGCAGGTTCACAGTATTTAATGTTTTGATTGTTTCACTACACCAGCGTTTACCAACTTCAAGGGCGGGCCCTAACACGTCTTTAACAGAGTCCGCGTGGAACCCTAAATAAATTTTGACTTCTAATTCTCATATAAATCATTTAAATTTTGAAGTTTTCTTGTACATGAATAACATTTTCCAATTCCAATCTTAGTTTTCCTAAAAAGTCTCCCATTTACAATTACACTTTAGTTTACTATACCGTTCGGAACTCGAACCAAAAGATCGGTTTTCTTTTTCTTGCTCATTTGAATCTTCAAGAAAACTAAGAAAATCGACGAGTGCCGAGAGACACTAACATTCTAGTCGTACTGTAGGTGCAGTGGTATTTTCAGTCGCCATTCATATTCATATTAATTCATTGCGATTTTGTTCATTTGTACAATTAAATCCCGTGTGGTGTCGGGTTAGAATTACTCCTCTCCATTTCTTCCGTGGATGTCGTAAGAGCGACTGAGGATATAGGTTAATATACCGTAGGCGGCAGGCTAGAACCTGTCACTATTGTACCGCTTTTGTCAAACTTAAAACTTAAAATTGCTAAAAGTGGCTCCGAAGCAGTAACGTTCGGGTGCTCTGCCTACCCTATTGGGAATACAGCGGTGATGTTTGTGTGTGTGTGTGTGTGTATGTGTGTATGTGTACAATTAAACATGCCAGTTGGTACATGATACCCTATCAGGGCACTGCAATTTTCTTACATTATAAACAGTTTTATTTCCTATAGCAACTTTCTTTACCCCACCACCAGCCCTATCGTGTTAATTTGTCGCGTCACCAGCTCAATTGAAGCCCACGCGCCGCCTGCGCCCGCGCCGCTGACCCTCTCTGACCGTTCACCAAATTACTATTGAGACATCATCCGCAATTATTTCCTTTGGAACACCAATGAGATGAATGCTTGTGAGCCCAAAGAACCATTTCAACACTTACTAAGTATGGCTACAACAAGTTGCCGACCGATTATTCTGTTTCGGTATCTAGAATTAAAAAAAACTTTAATCCTCAGGCTCAAGAGTCTAGCTTTTAAAACTTTACGTTATCTAAGGCATCATAGCCAAGGCAGGTTTATAAGATCCTACGCCGTAGGTGATTAGTTGATTCGTACGAAGAAGAAGAAGATGAAGTAAGATTCGACGCGCAGTTTTAAGAGGATAATACGAGTATGAAAATTAACTAATACGCTCTTATTCAAGTTAATCGCACGGTATTTGTAATTAATACAGGTATCACATTTTTGCACGTAAGCGCTTAGTCGTCTTAATTACATTGAAATAAAAAACTATTTATTGGTGTTAGTTGTAATATAGCTACTTTCTAATTATGCAATAATTCATATTTTCTTTGAATGATAAATATAATTTTCAACTAAGCCGGCTAGTGTCGGACGCTTTGGTTGTTATGTATTTAAAATAATTAGAAAAATTATATACAAGGGATGAAAAAGGGTACTTACATCGTTTCTCCATACATAAAAAAATCAAAGTTTTATAAACGATGTTTTTACTTGAGTCAACATAAACATACATAGGGCGTTTTAGCAAGTTTTAGCCAAAAACAGAATAATATTGACCACAAGTGGGTTCTCTTGGGCAACATGAAAGGCTATTTAAGTTTCTAGATCGGTTAAAATTATTCAACATAAATACCAAAGGTTTCTAAATAAGTATAATTATTAATTATTTCTGAGGGTCGGGAAAAAAATCTTGTCGTTTCGTTTTATTTCTCCTGTTTCCTGTAGTGAAGACGTTCTAAATTAACTTTACGATAATGTATTTAATTAATTCTTACCATATTTATATAAAACACAACTTTACAAGAGTACATGTGGTACATTCACAGCGTAGCGTGAAAAAATATCTGACACGTCCTATCGGCTCTACTAGATATTTATGCACGCTCTGTTGTGTCAGATATTGATGGTGGTGACTATTAAGTACTTATTTATTGATATGACTTTTTTTTAATAACATTTCCTCCACACATTCGCCTCGTTTATAGCGTGAATAATCGAGAACACCCGCATTGAAAGTATTCGAAAAACGTAACCGTAACTGCTCGCTCCATTATCAAAACGGTTCAGTGGTTACGTTATTAAATTGTTTATGAACTTGCTATCGTGTGGCGGAAATGGGCGGCGTCCAATGCCGCCCAGGGCGCTGATGCGTGAGCGCTGAGCGTACAAGAAACGGCAATGGGCTGTGAACTATTCCTATGCAGATGAAACGCAAAGTGATGAAAGCGGACTTTGTATCCAATTAATAACGGCTACTTTGATAGTACCAGGCTCTCAGGAGTTCAGTAGAGATGTGATGGGAAATTGCGGATGATTAATTTCATGTTAGCCCTGGTTTGTTCACGCTTTTGCAATCGCTCCGGTATTATAGATGTCTATGGGTAACTTATGATTGAATAGCTATTGCTTTTGGCAACACTGACAAAATAGCGAGCCGCACGTTGAGTAAAACTGGTCTGAGTGAAGTTATACTGTACTGATAAACACGTGCAAACGAAAGATAAGCAATACCCGCTAACCCATATGATAATTATTCAAATTGTACGTGTTAAAAATGTTTGGGCGTCGTTAACAGGTGCGTCGTGTACTATTACGTGTACTGAATAGTAATATGTCATCGATTTCACTTCGCACCCTAAGTTTAATACGTACAGTCAGCTAAAGTAGCTGTTTCTTCTGTACCTTACATATAGCCTCTTGCGTAACGTAAATCAGAATTGTGTTTTTCATAACGCCTCATTCTTTTTTGCACTTTTTCTAGGGTTCCGTACCCGAAGGGTCTAAACGGAGCCCTATTGCTGTCACTCATGAGTCCCTCCGTCCGTCCGTCCGTCCGTTTGTCACATAGGTTTTACAGCCAAACGGTAGAGCAACAATCTTAATTTTTTAACTTTCCATTTTCAATAAATCATGTAAAAAACATTAGTCAAATTACAAATTATTAAAACTACGACCTAGTCAAATAACTCGCCCCTCGCCATTCCCGGCACAAAGGTGCCCATAACGCTCGCGGCATTTCCACGTTGGATAGCTATGGACAGCCTTTGCACCAGAAACGACTCGGAGCGAGGGTCCTCCCCTTTTTGCCTGAGTCGACGGCCCAAATCACCCACAAAACGCTTTGCATCCGCTCCCCAGCAGCCCGCCGTCTCCACCGCCAAGGGAACGAATATATACCCTTTTTTAACTGTATTAAGTATCTTGTTAATCCAAAGCTGTACGTAACGTAAAAATTGACAAAAAATAAGGGAGGGTCATAATAAAAAAAGAGGGGCGAGAAAAAAAATGCTTGACATACCCCATCGATAAAGTAAAGTATAAAAGTGAACAACGACTTTTAACTCTGACTGTACTCAGGTAAACTGTCTTGAGCAGTGAAGGGATTGCTTCCGTTGACGAAAGTTCAATGATCTCATTGGCAAATTAAAATTGGTGATTGGTTATTAAAGTCAATGAAGGCACTAATATCTACATAAATAAATACTTAGTTACTTTATTTATTTACGTAACTGACTAACCTTTAATATGGACGGTGCCGCGGTGATATGAGAAATATTAAGTTTAAGAAAAGTATCAACGTAGTGGGTTCATTGAAAATTAGTCCAATCCTATCGATGATTGATAGGAAAAGTACAAACAATTGTTGTTTATAATTGCCTATATAAAATACAAATGACATGTCTTCGACTACAGGGCTGCAAATTTATTTGACCCGACGAAGACGTCGCTGTCGAAGAAACTGAATTCCGTACCAAGCTTTTCCCTGCAAATGTCACATTGGCATTCCATACATCAGCCCAAGTAATCATCGCGAAATTTGATTATGGCAAAGTTCCATCCTCAATCCTCATGCGTGGTTCAGTTTTCTCTATTATATTGGAGGTGTTCAAAGTTAGCGCTACCTCTAAACGGGTATTAAAATGATTGCAGCCCAATGACTGTATGGTCTAAGGCTCTGGCACAGGCATTTGCATTCACCATCTCTTTGTTACAAGCTTTTATTTAGTCTGTCTGTCTGTAGTCAAATCTTGCAAGTTAAGTTCGACCAACTTCCAGTAGTCTGATCGACTTGAACTTTGGCATCTTTGGCATACTTCTGTAAATTGCGTGACAATGCAGAAATCTGGTAGTGACATTCTTGTAGACAGCCAGGATTGTCTCCGCAGGACGGAACTCTTCAACGGTTAATGACATTGATTTGAAATTTGGTATGGAAATGTAGTTTGGGTGACAATGCACGTAAAGTCGACAAAAACTACAGTCAGCAAAATAAGCTTGTGTTAAAATGTTTTTTTTTCACAAAACTTATTATACTTGTGATTCCGAGTGCGTTAGACAATAAAGCTCCAGGTTGAACCGGTAACTCCAGTTGCATATCAATAAGTTTACATATAGTGCTACTGCCCTAAGTTCTTCTATATTTATCTGTGATAGCTTGTTCGATTTACCTACTAATTTAAATAGAGGTCAGCGAATTCTTGTTTCACACAGATTATTGACGAGTTTTAACATACAAAAATAACACGCACCCACTTAAAGTTGTATAATCCATGTCATTATAACGACGCCTTATGTCATTATAAGGCGTCGGTTTAATCACCCATTACGAAGATTACTCGTTATGTAATACGGTGATTAAATGAAAAAAAAAACAGCAATTGATATCAATTTTTATTGGTGGCGCTTTTTTGTATCGTGTTACATGCATGTCAGCGTAGCATGCACAAGATTTGAATACGTTATGTTAATAGTGAGTTTTTGTGCATTTAGGGTTCTGTACCTCAAAAGAAAAAACTTTTAATAGGATTAATGTAAACCTAAAACCTGTATAAACCTATGTTTTGACAAATAAATTCTGATTCTGATCACTTCATTATTTGTCAGTCGGTTAGTATTCTTTTTCTCAGAAACGTGTGTAGGTCAAGCTGAAATTAATAACAGGTACCTACTTAGATCTGTAATGACTTAAAGCTGTGAAAAAACTAAGTTTTCTAAGGTCGAACGAACAAAGATATACGGTACTTCCAGTTCACGCAGAATTATGAAATTCGGCTAGCACACACATAACACACAAATAAAGGGAAAAATCAGAAAAATCACTGATTCACCTACTTGAATGAATGAATGAATGGAGAATGAATATTTATTCACAGAACATATGGTACATATACATAAGGTAGGTACATTATTATAGCGATCCGCAATATGTTCGGCCATCAGGCATGTGAAAATTAGTCTAGAAAGGAATTAACCCTTAACTAAAATAACCCTTAAATTAAATATTTTGTTATTTAACTAGAGTTTCGTCTTGGAAATAGCGTTCTATCTATGGTGTCGATGTTTACTATTAAGAATGTGTTAACATCTTGAGAAAAAAGCCGAAGAATGTCAAAAAGGCAACGCGAAAATACTAACAGCTAGCTATTCAAACTGAGTAGACGAGCTATCGATTTTTTCTCATTACAGAGCGCGTCATTGTTTTTTCTGCGCGTGAGAACCAGGTTGTGTAACAAACTAAGGAAACTAGCGACGTGTATTAGCATACAGTGGAAACAATTTCAACGATGAACACTCCCGTTTCATGATTGTAATCCGATAAGTTCGTAATGATTCTGTAATGGCTGTTTGTGTAATTAAATTACGAATGCGCAACTTTTTTTAATTTAGTGTTTGTTCTTTTCTACGGTTAAATGATTTCGAGTTACGCATAAAGTGATGTTTTGCACAGAAATAATAATAAGGAATAGAAATAGGCGAAGCACTGATGTGGCTTAAAAACCATTATTTTTTAGATTCAAATGCTCAAAAAAGACCTACAGAGGATGTCTAAATGTATCAGCAAAATAAAAACAAGTTTTCTTTTGCTGATTGTACCTACGTGTTTTTTTCAACCAAACTACATTTCCATAGGCCAATAATGTAGATCTGGAAGGAACATACAATTTTAAGCGTCTTATTTTTAATTGTTTGGGTTTCCCTCGGCTATAGTTATCTCTTGTCTTTGTTTATAATAGTGATGAGCTGATGACACCAGTTGTATGGGAATTATGTAATGCATGTGTACAATAGTGAATTGTGGTGCAAATCTAAATAAACTGGTTTACACGAATGCCCCGTGGGATGTGAATAGTGTGATTAATGGTGGAGCAAGTTCTGTTCCTCCTGTGATGATTGATACAACTCGGAAAGTAATACTTTTTAGGAGAGTTATTTTAAAATTGAATTTATTGATTCTGTTCGAATAACATTTATATACACGACATAAAAATTTTTTTTTGTTATTTTATAAATACAGCATTAGCTCATAATATCTAATGATAATTATAACACATAAATAAAATAACGGGAATATCGATTTCTTTACATTTGTATTTGTCTAGGCAAGGAGGAACACAAAAACTAGTTTCAATTAGATTAGAATGAAAATTAAAATAAAATTTTCTTCGTCGTTTCAAGAGCTAAGAACACGATAATTGTTAGATGAAAAAATCGATAATATTATATTTTTCGATTTAAAAATCAAGGCTTGCTTTATTATGATAAAAAGGTTGCCTGGAAGAGATCGCTCTTAAGCGATAAGGCCGCCTATTGCTCACCTTGTAATTTTAATAATTTGTTTTCTGTATCGCTTACTATAACAATAAAGTCTTGTATTGTATTGTATTGTATGATTGGTGGAAATCATAGGAACTAAAGACGTCATATCAGCCAATTGCTTGATTTTGTATTAGTTCTGTGGTTATAACATGTTGTGTTTGTTGTTGTTACAGAGCCCGCGCGCGTGACAGCGGCGGTGGTCCCGCGCGGCAAGCGCGCCCCGACACCGGCGCGCGCGCCGCCCGCCGCGCCGCGCGAGTCGCAGGCCGCCGCGCTCGCGCACGCCGCCAAGGGCGTCGAGGCTTTGGGGGTGCTCGTGCAGTATCTGGTCTTCCGGGTAAGTGTATTAGTGTATAAATCATTATAAAGCTGCGTTTCAACCAGAATCAGAGATGTGAGAGGATTTGTTGCGAGGAATGTGTATTTCGTGACCAATAGAAACATTTCATTTACCTCACACCGAGCTGTTTCCAATGAGGACTATCGTTTTTTGTCTTTCTAGACAATAGTCGCCATTTCTAGATGGCGCCACTGTTGCGTGAGGTTTTTAAGTGTGGCTTTCAAAGTCTGTTATTACGGGTGTGAAAACAAAGCTTACATTAAAATCATATTTAATACACCTTAAAACCGTACCATAAAAATATCGAGCAACTACAGTGTTGCGTAGTCCCGTTTTGTTCGGAAAAAAAGGAGGACAAAAGTTTCCGAAAGACAAAACTATCTCAAAACACAGACATTTATTGCCCCGTAACGTTTAATTGGCATAATTAATTTCAGGTAATGCAAAATATTCACAAAATTATTCTAATTATAAATAAACCCGCGTAGCTCACCCAAAAACTATGAGATTTGACATTTGGGAGACCTCACGCTACACTAGCGCCTCTAGCGGCGAATTTATACGAGATAGCCCTCATTCGTTCATGGAAAAGCACATTTCTCGAACATCTCTGGTGGTAATTAACGCAGCCTAAACATCATATCAGGGGTCAAGGAAGAAACTAATGGGGATAAAAAAAAGACTGACCCAAGCCCCCACGGAGTCTAATAGGATAATGTAGGCCCTCTCCTGGTTTTCTAGCAAATGGCTGATGCAAGACTGAGGATAGATAAGTAACCTCTCCAACCCTGTCCTCCCCGTAGTAAGTTTCAGGGAGTTGGAAACGTGAAACCGGGTTTTTTGACCAGTGAGAATCCGGCATTGTTTGGGACCTTTCTTCCCAGTTGTCAGTTTCCCGACTGCACGCCCCCATTTCCTATAAAGGACCTAATTTTAAATTAGGAAAACTAAAAAAAGTAAACAAAAGCAAGGATAGCGTCTTTGGCCCTTAAGGCGACTCGACCCAAAAAAAACATATCAGCATTATCAGTCATAGGGCTTTGGCGTCCACTGTCCCCATAGACTTCCAGTTGCTTCGGTTGGAAGAGAACTGCATCCATGAACCTGCGGCTTTAACTAGGTCATCCATCCATTTCGTATGCTGCCTGTGTCGAACCACGGCCTGCATTCGAGAACTTTTCAGCCCCAACAACTAGTCATCTGTGGAGTTGCCTCATCTAATTGCCTGAATTACCTATTCCAGCTGGACGCTCTAAATGGCGGCTCCTGGCGCGTGGAGGCGGAGCGGTGGCGCGGCGTGGCCGCAGCCGAACGCACTAGCGCTGCACGCGCAGACCACGACAGGCAGCAACGCGCGCAGAAAGACCTAGACACCAGTAAGTACTTGATCACCCTTAGAATAGTCGCCATAACATTGATGGCGTAATAAGTCTTGTATTCAATTAGACATGAGGACATACGTAGAAGGGTCACCGGTATAGCCAAGCCAATTAGCTTCGATGAAGTGGCAATGCGCAGGCCTTACGGAGAACATGTCCGCATTAGCGATCCAGGAACATGTGCAAAGAACAGAAAATTGTCGTGACCATTTCGTCTTTTTTTTAGCTCCATGACTTTTGCGTCTATTCAGGAACATGTGGTGATTGAAACTGATTGCGAATTTCTCTATTTCCAGTCGCAGAATGCTTGGGCAAGATATCGGAGCTAGAAATGGAGGTGTCGTCCAAAGAGGAGGCGAACGCGCGACTCCAGGCTAGTCACGTGAATGAAGTGGCTGCCCTGGCAAACGATATCAAAGGGCTCAAGGTAGTTTAATAATAAATACTTTATTTGCGAAACGTACTGAATCCCTATTTGTTAGAGTCCTGGAATTGTAACACAGTTTCTTAACTAACTCGAGGTAATTGAACCATTTTGTTATTAATCCCCGACGCAAAAAGTGGGACTAGTCTGTGTGTCTGTCTACATGTCTGTAGCATTATAGCTCAGCTCCTAAACAGATCCGACTTTGATACGGATTTTTTTAGTCGAAAGCTAGTTTAATCGAGATCATTCTTAGCTATATTTTATTTATTCGATATTGACTGCGATATATGAGAGCGTTTATGAGATATTGAACTTTGAAATAACAATGCCGAGAGTTTTCAACTTTTCTAAGGTTTAGTTTAGGTAAGGTTAGGTTAGGTTTTTGAAGCATAATTTGATGTTGTTGCTAGGCTTAGAACAGTAAGTAGCTTCAGCCTGTTCCTACTGTAGGTTTTTGTAAAGAATGATGTTTTACGCCGCCGTCTTTATTCCAGGACACAATAGACACCCTTAAACGCGAAGTCGCCGAGAGCCGGGCGCGGTTGCACGCGCACAGCGAGATCGAGCGTACATTGCGCGCGCAGCTCGAAGCGGCGCGGGCCGAGATTGAGCGCGCCAACACAGTCTGTAACACGACTTGTAACACGCCTTGCAACGCGCCCTGCAACAAGAGCGACGCTGCGTGCGACCCGGTGTGCTGCGAGGTGGAAGAGTGCGAGCTGAGGCTCAGGGCTAATGAAGAGTTGAGCACCGATGCCAATGAATTGGCAGCTGAGGTATTTCGGATTTCCATTAGGGTATAAAATATTATTTAGTGAACTGTAGTTTTGGAATTGAATTTTGGTAGGGTTACCCCAACCAAAGATCATTGTAAGATGGATATGAATGCTTGTACCTGAGTAATGGATGGTAATTGTATTCATCTATCTATTAACTATGTATCCCTTGTTTGTATTACACCCATACCTACCTATTACAACAACCATACGTCACACCAAATATTGTGGATCTAATTTTTTATAACACCTAAAATAAATTGAAAAACACGCAACACCAGGAGTTTACATAACCCATGTTTTTATCCGTGTAAAATGTCCCGTCGGCAGACTTTACCTTTACGAGAAAAAGATTCATTTTTAGCAACCACGTCTCACTGAATCATTATCCATTTCCAGGTGCGTTCCCTCCGCGCAGTAATCGAGCTTAAACAAGCCGAGATGGCTTCCCTCCGCGACGCTCGCGCAGAACTCTCGCTGGAGCGCGAGCGTCGCGCGGCCTGCGAGCGCGACGCGCGCGCCGCTCGCCACGCCGCTGAAGAACTGAGAGAGAGAGCTGCTGCCCGCCAGAGGGAGGCCGATAGACTTAGAGACGACAACCGGCGGCTAAGAGAGTCCGCTGCCAGGGACCGCGATCACGCGACCAGAGTGGCTGCGGTGAATGAAGAGCTCAGATATAAGCTGCGGCAGAAATCTCAGGTGAGACTGTAGCAGTGGTTTTTAGGGTCTACGCTAGCTGGCGCAGATGGGGTGCAGGTACAAGTAGAACCCGTCGCACGCGGCGCGAGCAATTATCTATTATTCTGTGGCACTGCACATATTATTTTTCAATAAATAGGCGTGTAGCGTCCACCCGCCTCGATCGTGCAAACCGCGTCAGATAGTATAGGCCCTTGCCCAACGAGAACAAAACAGCTGATCGTGTCTATTGAAATGAAAGACAAGTGCTCCTTTTTGGCTTACTTCGTCATTTCACTAAACATATTCAGGGGTTTGATCAAATCACTGATTTATTCTAGGCAAATGATAAAATGAATTCTCAGAACATTTTGCACGATTTTGTCATACTCATATCATATCCCTTAGTGTTTAACTCTTTTTTTCGACCCTCTCCCTGTGACATATTATACAATATACCTAAGATTATTTTTGAAACAAAATAATTTATTGTTTAGGAGACGAGTCCGTGTATAATGCACCATAAGGATTGTTAAGGAAAGACAACGAACGTTGATACAGATCACAATATTGTTTACCGACTAAGTTTAACTATGGTGTCCCCAGGTGGTATCCCTCCTTGCCGGCGGCGGTTACCTCGAGCGCGGCATGCGCACGCGCTCGGCGTCGGGCTCGTCGCTGCGCTCGGCGTCGCCGGAGTCACCGCCGTCGCCCGCGTCGCCCGCGCCCGCCGAAGCGCCAATACCCGCCGTCAAGGGCGTCGTCGAAAAACACGACAGTGTCAGCTGGGTGCTGGAAATTGAGGAGACCCCTGAGGAAGTTGCATCCAGGTTGGTACTACATACTTACGGTTTAACCAGAATGTTAATGTCGCTCGTGACTCGTCGGCTTCTCCGTTTTTCTGAAGATTCAAATGAGAAAGAAAAAGAGAACCTATCTTTTGTGTCGAGTTCCGAGCGACATTAGCGAACTACATAGTTTTAGTGTCGCTGTCTTAGCGAGCCGAATAGGATAACCTCGAACGCCAATTTTCGTAATTTACCCCTATGGTGTGCGGCCAAGTGTCACATTGCCAGTGAAGAAGGCATACTTGGTACCAAACGAACTAAAGGGAAACGCCCTGTACGACAGTTAAGCGATTAAGCAGTGCATTGTAACTAAGTCAAATTAAACTTAAAATAGAGCCAACTTAGGGTTACAACTCGTGTGAGTTGGGCCCTAGGCACCGTCAAGACAAGATAGCACAATAAATATTCTTCGTTGTAGCCTATGTCCAACAGTCGATATCCTAAGGCTGATATGCTAATGGTGATGATGAAATGACAACGAGCATTTTGTTTTGACAGACTGGCGCGCCGTTCATCGTTCCGGGCGACGTCCTCGCCGTCCAACGCGTCCGGCGTGAAGCGCCGCGGCGGCGGCTCGCCGGGCGGCTCCCCCGCGCCGGCCTCGCCTGCCCCCAACGCCTCCAAGCTGTTCCGGCCCGGGGAACTAGACTTCCCCCCACCCCCACCGCCCCTAAAGGAGTCCGCCGGAGAAGCCATCTATATCTACGACGACCGTCAGTATTGAAGGGAAGCTAGTGAGTTGAAGTGAAAGTCAGTGCTCTGGCAAATTAGACTGTTATTCTTGCCGGAGGAATCATAGTTTTATAAAAATGAGGGACCCGACCGGAATGTCTTTTTAGTACCTATATAATTTAGTAGGTAGTTGCAGTTTGGAAATCTAACATATTTATTGTAATCGTAAAGATTAATTTAGCGATGCCTAGCTTCGAATGGCGTTCCGCATAATTAGTGGAGCGTGCAGTTGGGCATCTGCATAGCATTGATATATTGTATCCCGTTATCGCTGTAGCTGGAATGATATAGTTCTTATGTAACTTTAGGTAAGAAATATAGAATTTGCATTGCGATATTAGGATCTATGATAGGCGTGTATGCTTCCTGAATTTCTGGTCTATAAAATTGAACTATTTGCTTATGGATTGGCTGTTAAAGAAGAGTGTTTTTGTACCTGTGAATTGCGTCGATTAGAAGTGTCTATATGCACCTACAAATACGCATGAACTAGACTTGAGGAGTTCAAATGTGAACCTTAGAAATAACCACAGTGCTAATGGTAAGAGGAACAATAATATCACGTGAGCTAAAAGTGCGTAGCGCCTTATGTCCTCAGCTCAATCTGTAAACGCAGTTCGAGTTGATTACCCAAACATGTTGAAAAGGGGTTACATTGTGTGCTCTATTAGCAGAATAGGTGAAATAGCGACAACGTCAATGAGGGTTTCTATGACAGGCTAGTTGGCGCTATGCGTGAAATCCGTTTGACAACTTTGACAATTGCGTCACGTTTATGATTGGTTCAATAACTATACTTGGTTTGGATAGGTATCTAACTAAATGTAAACAAACTTCAGCTGCCAGATTTAGTACATTCAAGGTTTTTATACATTTTAATTATCTATCATTGTGTTGTTTTGTTTACATTTCGTTAAATACCTATCCAAACAAAGTATAAATGGGCCAATCGCAACCGAGATTGTTATGTTAATCGGATTTCTCGATACTAACGCCATCTAGCGAGTTGGGCGATTTTAAAAGGAAATACACGTGGCAACATTCTTGTTTTTCTTATTATCTAGTCCTGTGCAATAATACATTACAGTTGTACTGTAACTCACTGTGTTCCGTGTTATTGTGGATGTCTTCCCCTGTAATCCTTCTTCTGTCCTGATATTTAAAGTGCATGTTAAGTACTTGTTTTATTTCTCCTTGATTCTTTTTGTATCGCCTGTGCCCCCCATCGGGGCTGTCTTTCCTCTATCCTATTTCCCCACTTGATATTGGCGCAAATTGTTTCTATTTATTTACGTTAGTTGAAAATAAATGTTTATACCGCTGTTGTCAGTAAGCTGTAACATTTTGTATTGTTTTGTATTCATTACTTATATTTATAAATTGATTATAGTTTATCGTGGTTGTTGGCACTGTATTATTTTTATGTACAAATAACAATTTTAATGATGAAAATTAACTTACGTAGATTTAAGATGTACTACGTTGAAATATAAGTATAGTGCAGTAGTGTGAAAAGGCCGTGTTGGTTTTTTATTTTATTTTTTCAGGTAATTATTATGAAACAACTTTAATATTTCGTTACCCGATTATTCAGATAATCAAGATAAACAAACAGATTAATCTGATTATTTGATATATCGAGACACGTGCCAGTATATTTGTAATGTTTCAATTCCTGAAAGAATAGAGTATAAATCGCGTGTATTTTAGCCTCTATCTGTTTTCAACTTGCCCAGTGCGAGAGAGACATTCTGAGGTCCGTCGATAAAGACCAACACTCCGGCACATTTTTTAACGAGTCAATGTCTTGTATCTATCGCAACAGGTTGCATTTGAACGGCTAGCACAACATGCTGTTGTTCGTTTGTCGCTCGGTGTGTCCCTTTTATTTCGGATTGTTTAGTAAGGCATACACTGAGCGCCAGAGCGAGTCACGGCCACTGGTGCTAGCCGCGCTGGAAACATGATTCGTACCAAAGAGTCGCGTTTATCTACTCTTTGTATTCTTCTTCGTTTTCTTAGCGTGTTCGATTTGCATGTGCATTAAAGTCAGGTAATTTTAATTTTTATTTATTTTCTAAGCTAATATAATACCATTCCAATTAAAAAATTGTAAGTAATACATCAATATAAAAATGGCTAAATAAATCATCGTTTTATTTGGAGTTTGATTCTCGATTTTTTTTAAAAGGGAAAAATTTCTGGTGTTCCGGACGGGATGCGAACTCGCTTCTCTTGGCTTTACGCGCCGAGTATGCTTCAGATTGCGCCACGTCGCTCATAAATTCGGAGTCGAAAGGAAGTGATTTTTGTTATTATATCACAGAAAAACATAACTACAACTCTAGTTAGAGCAGTTGACAAAATTAAATATGGCTGCAATTGCGAAAGTATGTCTGTCTGTCGCCTCTTCAATACAATAAAATTTGGTATGAAGATAGTGTAAGGCCCTTTAGTAGTTTTTCCGGAAAGTTGCATAGTTCCCGCGGGATAGCGAGAAAAGATTTTTTCACAGATGAAATCGCGGGTACAAACTAGTATTACCTTCTTCACTAGTTTTTAAAATTAATTTTTCACGCCTTTAATTATGATTTCGAGTCGGCCTCCCGAAGGCTTTATTCACGCATTCATGCTCGTAATTGCATTCACTCAATCGGAGCTTAAACATTAAATCTGACCAGTTGAACTGAAATTTTTAAACTTAGAGAAAGAGAAAGACTGTGTGAAACTTAGTGTGTGTATGTGTATGTGTGAAAAAGAGAGAGAGAGAGAGAGAGGGAGGTCGATACACAGAATAAACCTTTGACCGGACCGGGTGTGTGTTGCCAGTGATTACTCATGACTCTGAGACATGGTCGGTCACAGCTTCGGTAGCTTTCCATATAAACTGGTCTGGATGACCTGTTCAAAGGTTGCACGAGTCAGTAGGTACCGGCCTTATTGTGTAACATACTTGGAATCACAATCGTTTTCGCCACTTCTTTCTATCACATGGTAAAAGATGAAGGTAGAATGAGATAGGCATGCGATCACGAACAACAGCGCCCAGCCGCATTTACATTTATCTGTCGTGTTATGTTGTGATGCTCTCTGTCTCTCTCCCTCTCTATAGCTTATGATGCGACACAACACAAGCCGTCACACGTTCACAACGGTGTACTGCCGTTTCGGCAAAATATTTTTCGCCATTTTTTACTTCCCAAAAAACTTATCGCAGTAGTTTCATTTCCCAAACGAATCTTTAGCATATTGAAATTTCGCATTTTATTCATTTGGTCAAATTATCAATTGGCATAATTTTACATTGTCAAGTTTTATTATGACAAACGTTTATTAAGCAAACGTTTTCTTTTCGCTAATATTATATTTCAAAAAAATGTTTGTTCAAAATGACTCTTCGCACACGAACCAACCATAGAAACCAACTGCTACCATACCAGAAAAGTAGGATAGGTTAGGTAGGTTAGAGTTAAAACTGCGTCCCCCACAGAAACAAATTGCTATCAGAAAAGTAGGTTAGGTTAGATCTGCGTCCCCCGCAGAAACAAACTGGGGGCATACCACGCTCTCTTAATACGATTCAGTTTAGGCTCTAAACTGAACTGCATCGGTATTTCGTACCACGACGTTACTTTTGCGATTCAGTTCAAGCACGGTTCAGCGACAGCGATACAGACGTTTTCATTCACTCACTTCAAGCGGTTTTCGTACCATGACGCTTAACTTGAGTGGGAATTGAATCGCTTCAGTGTCAAATTTAGCGATTCAGTATAAGTTACTCATTCTGTCAATTTTTTTGGAATTTTAAGTGTTTTACTTGGAATATTTTTAAATTTCAAGAACTTTTAAACTTTTATTCAAGTTTTATAACTTTTCATAGGTACTATCACGACATTGTGCTTCTTAACTCCTCATTGATAAAACTAATTTTTCAGTGAGAAAAGAGACTTAGAGGGATTAGTGACAGCGTAAACATTTTATTTGTAATCAACACAACGGTTGCTAAGAGCACGGAATGACATAGAGTTATGGTTTTCCAAAATAAAGAGGTATACAATATTTGGTTTGCATATAGCGGCATCCCTTTCGCGACTTAGCGTTTCAGTTTCGGACCAGAGACAATATCGGTCTTTCGTTCACTTGTAAACCATTGAGACTCAGCTCTGAGAAATAAACGTCGTGGTACCAATTTCGATGATTCAGTTTAGGTGCCTAAATTGAACTGCTCTGCATTTGGATCGTTTATGAAAAGATCATGGTAGGCCCCCTGCTATCAGAAAAGTAAGAGTATTATGCCATGCAATATTTTAGGAAGAGTGCTTCATGCCAAACGATACATTTGACTAAATAATACTTGGTAATATGAAACATGACTAAATAATTATTTTTGAAACAATAATATGCCAAAAAAAAAAACTGTAAAATTGCGATAAGTTGTTTCAGCAAATGATTATTTGAATAAAATATTTTGGGATGTGATACTTTGGGAAATGTTTTTGCCCATATATTAGTAATCCCGTCACAACACACTGCATCAGATAAATATAAATGCAACCATACAAAATGTATGAAACCGATACCGTTCTGATGCGTTACGACACAACACGATAGATAAATGTGGATGCGGCGGGTTTATATCGACTGGTCGGAAATTGTTAGTCATAATGTAATGTTTGACATAACTCTTTTTTTCTCTGAAACCATTAATTTTTCAGAATTGTTATAAAACAAACTTAACCTAACCTAACCTATAGAGTTCTACAGGATGACCATTTTTTTTTTGAAAAATGTACGGTTTCAGCGGGAAAAAAATTATGACTGAAAATAATTATAATAAACATTACCTAGATTATGACTTATAAAATTATGGCAGTAAAAAGGATCCCGCCTCTGTCATTGCAGCGTTCTTTGGAGGAAGCCAAGGTCCAGCAGTAGACAACATTCGGCTGCCGTAGATGAAGAAAAAAATTAAATATTTACACATATATATCTTATCTTTGACTTTGACCGCAAAAGGCACATTAAGCGTGACTGTTAAATAGGAGTATAAACAGTTTTTTTCAAATATCACCTAGAACCTGAAGGTCATGGATGTAAGATGACTAAATAGTGTAAATATGATAGTAAATGGGGTTTTCCCTTGAAATTCAAGGTCATAACCTCTCTACGTACTTTGTTTATCTGAGGATTAGGACTACTTGACTAGAAAGAGTTTTTGGTAAAAAAACATTTTTAATACAATTTTTTTGCTGACTGTACTTTTTGTCGACTTTAGTTGCACTGTCACCCAAACTACATTTGCATAGGTACCATATTTCAAGTCGATGCCATTAACCACTGAAGAGTTCCGTCCTGTGGAGACAATCCTGGACGGAATACCAGGATGTTACTACGAGATTATTGTATTGTCACGCAATTCACATAAGTATGCTAAATTTTAAGACAATCCGACTACTGGAAGTTGGTCGAATTTAACATGCAAGATTTGACCCGCACATACATAGACACATACATACAAGATACATTGCAAGTTAATAAAAGCTTTAAAAAAAAGCTTTTTATGGCATGGCATAGCTGGATTACGAGAATAACCCTAATAGGTGGTAGGCTGTGGTAGGTAAATGAAAATGGTAAATTGGTTGTGAACTAAAATAATTTCTTTGCTCACCCGCGACCTTTCTTCTTTCTTCTTCTTATTCTTTTAGTTCATTGATATGGACCTTCGCAAAGTAACGCCTGATTCAATAAATTATTTAAATTGGTAGTGTTTTTTTTTTCGAATTTAGGGAATTTAGCTAACTACAGATGTATTAAATAATGTTTTCCCATCGTATTTTGTCGGAAAAGTTCGTAATTAAATTGCTTCGTCTAGTAGTTTCAGTAAACTTCAGTAAGCTAGTTGAGAAAGAATGATAAACACGAACTTTTGCGACAAAATACGATGGAAAAACATTATTCAATAGATCTGTACAGGGAAGCTACATAACTGTACCAAGTTTCAAGTCGAACCGGTCTCAAAATAATAAATAAAAAAAAACATAGGACAATTCACACCAATTGACCTAGTCGCAAAGTAAGCTTAGCAAAGCTGTGTTATGGTACTAAGCAACGGATAAATATAATTATAGATAGACTCTATTTATTAGAAATTTAATTTATAAGGGTACAGATTAAATAAAATAAAATAATAATAATAAGAAGAAGACAAAGAAACTTACCTAAGAAACCTTAACTAATATATCTATATGTTACTATAGAAATAAAAATTATAAAAAAACCCCGTCCAAAAGGTCTGCTGTGGAGAGTTCATGATGCCTGGCCGCTTACTTTGGACCGCAAGCATCCGCTGGGATGAATACGTACCAGCTCTTGGGTCCCCTGGTCTTGGTGACTGGATGTGACAGAGTGAAGTGAAAAATACGATGTAGCGTCCACAACTACCGAGTTCCACGGCACCGGTGACGCCGTTTGGAAGCCATCCCTTAAAAACTCTAAGCCGAAGGCCTGACGCGGTCAAGCGAGACGTAACATTTATGGTGCCATGACGGTAATCGGCCGGCGCTTCTAGCACACGAAAGACATGTCGTCCCGTTGAACGAGTTTTGCACAGCGAAGATATGAGGTGCATTCCCAAGTCTCAGGGAAATTGTATTATATAGATATAGATACATTCTTCAATACATATTAAACACCTAAGACCCGAGAACAAACATTCGTATTTTTCATATAAATAGTCAGGTTCTCTAACCACTAGGCCATCTGGTCGTCTAAATAATGTACCTACATACGAAGAATTTACCTAAGTTATAAAAAAAATCAGATGCAGGTCACCTAAATTAAAAAAAGACGACGCTTAGATAATATTACGGCCTTACTTATAGTATGTTTTTGTAATCGGGATAGGGATAAACTTATATACACACATATATATACATATATATACTGTGTGCAATGTCTTTCATTTAAAATAGTACATACTTAGTTCTATTTCCAACAAGTACAATATATATTGTACTTGTTGTCCCTTACTAAATTATCCTGAAGTTTAAAACAAAGCATTACAAAAACATACTATAGAAATAGTAATACTATGGAAATAGAACTAAGTAGGTACTATTTTAAATGAAAGACATTGCACACAGTGCAGTAGGTACTACATAATATAGCCTCGTATTATAGCCGTAAGTAGCCTTAAATTTTGGACAAGGCATACGAAAGGTTGATAGAAAGCAAGGGAAGGAAAGGGTGAACATGAAACTACCGTGAGACTCACTCAAATTAAATATATTGACCCGGATAACTCACGTCTTAAATCGAGTTTAGCCCGACATGTTGGTATTCAGCATGAAGGAAAGGGTGAAGGAAAACCTGCATAAACCTGCGAAGCAATTCAACGTTGTGTGGGAAGTTCCAAATCCGCACTGGGCCCGCGTGAGAACTACGACCCAAGCCCTCTCATTCTGAGAGGAGGCTGCCCAGCAGTGGGACGTGTATAGGCTGCGATGATGAGGATGATGATACGAAAGGTTAAATATCGAAACCACCCCCATCATAAATGGGTCGCACGATGATGTCAAGGCGCCACCATCGACAACTGATACTGGCCCTCATGCATGAACATGACGATATTATCCTACTAATATTATAAACGTGAAAGTTTGTGAGTGAGTGAGTGAGTATGTTTGTTACTTCTTCACACTGAAACGGCTGGACTTATTTAGATGAAATATGGCAAAAGTTAGTTTATAACCTGGATTAAAACAGGATACTTTTTATCCCGATATTCCCAGGGGATTGGGATAAAATCTCTAAATAGCAACCGCTGGGCTTAGAGTCATGAAATTTGGTATGTTGGTAGCTGGACGTCAGAAATAACACATAGGCTACATTTTATCCCGATATTCCCACGGGATAGGGATAAAAACTCGAAAAAACAACCGCTGTGTTTAGAGTCATGAAATCTGGCATGGTTGTTATAATATAACGTCAATGAAAACCACGATGTAATTTTAGGGAATTCCCACGAGAATTTAATAAAATCCCGGACTTTCAATTCAACTGCTGTATCAAATGATTTACGCGTGCGAAGCCGCGGTTAAACGCTAGCATCTACATAATATAACCGACAACCGAGACCGAATGTCACCAAACCGCAAGCCAATCGAGCAATGTCCGTCGCGGCGCACGTGTGTCTTTTAATTCTCGGCATCCACGCCGGTAAGTATTTTGCAACTGTTTTGTAATTTTTAGATTGCATTGTGTGTAGCCAGTGGGTCTTTAAGCTGTAATTGTAATACAAGTGTGTTAGCGTAATGCTGTCATATAGTGTTGTTGCCTATGAAAAAGATCTTCTCAAATGATCGAAACTAGTGGGATAGTTCCTGTCTTATAAGTTCTGAGTTGAACCGTTTCGTTTTTGTAATTTGTTTAAAAATGTTTCGCGAGAGCTTAGGTATTATTGTCTTCGCAAAGCTTAAAGCTATAGGTACTTGTTTTGGATAGGTATTTAACCAAATGTAAACAAAATATCGTCAATTGGTGTCTTAAATATTGAAATTCCCCCATTAAACTATCTAGACATTTACATTTCTGTTGTGATATACACTAGTCTAGTTTGTATTACAATGATAGATAAGTAAAATGTAGAAAAACCTTGAATGTACCAAATCTGGCAGCTGAAGTTTGTTTACATTTAGTTAAATACCTATCCAAATCAAGTATAAATAATTTACTTAAGCGACAAAAACAATTTTAAATTATCACAATTTTAATTTTTGAGCAAGTTGAAAAATGTGACATGTAGAGAAGAACAGACAGCCCAACTGGCATACAAAGTATTTTTGCCCAAGGCAAACGGAGGCGCTTCCCATTTTGCGCTCGCTTGATCAAAGACAGCTACAGTCTGTTCAGGATAGGAATGGACGGAAGGAAAATAGGCTCTTTATAGTGCACGCTTTAGGAAGTAATTTAATAAATTGTTTTTTTTAGTGTACAGTCCAAACTTAATTCTAATTAAAATATCGAATACATCAATATTACTTTCATTTATTCATTAACTGGCTGTTGCCCGCGACTCCGTTCAAGTAGAATTCGTTTATTGCTATCCCGTGGGAACTATGCAATTTACCGGGATAAAATTTATTCTATGTCTTTCCCGGGACTTGTATTATCTGTATACCGAATTTCATGTAAATCGGTTCAGCGGTTAACACATGAAGAGGTATGAACAAACAAACATACCTACAGACTTATAACATTTCGCATATATAATAAATACTTATTATATTAGTGAGATTAACTTTGCAATTTCTTAATAATATCATAATTTAAAAACAATAAAAAAACTTATTCTATATTTTTAAAAACAGAAATGCCTTCCTATAAAATACTAAAGAGGCAGAGGTACAAACAACTTCTGTAAGAAACAATATTATTAACTCAAGAAATATTCTCTACGTTATTTAGGGGTTGTTTCACCATCCATGGTTGTCTGGAAGAGATCGCTTATAAGCGATAAGACCGCCTATTGTCTACCCTGAATCTAAGTGTTTATATTTTATATCATAAGTTTTTTGTACTGCTTTATGGTGTGCAATAAAGAATATTTGTATTGTATTGTATTGCATTGATTAGCGTTAACCGACGGTTAAATGTGATGCCATCTCCGTCTATTCGAACAAAACAAATAGAGACGGCATCACACCTAACCGCCAGTTAACACTAATCAATGGATGGTGAAACAGCCCCTTATAGTTCGGATTCTTCTCAACAGAGGTTTTTCCGAACCGGTGGTAGATTTTTTTTACATTCATAAGTGCTTGTTGTGGCCTAAATTGCATAAAGATATTTTGACTTTGACTTTGACATTGAATAGTGATTGCTGTTCGACGACCACGACCACTCAAGTCAAGAGTTAGCTAAGAAGCTTTTGAGGAAAGGATAGCCAAGTGGTTAGAGAACCTGACTATGAAGCTTTAGCTCCCGGGTTCGATCCCGGGCCGGGGCAGATATTTGTATGAATAATACGAATGTTTGTTCTGGGCTCTTGGATGTTTAATACGTATATGTATGTGTTTATTTATGTAATACCCATAGTAGGTACACGCTTTAATTGCTTAGTTTGGGACTAGGTTAATTGGTGTCAATTGTCCCATGATATTTATTTATTATTTCAAGATTTTATCCCTATCCCGTGGGAATATCGGGATAAAAAGTATCCTATGTTTTAATCCAGGTTATAAACTAACTTTTTGCCAAATTTCATCCAAATCCGTTTAGCCGTTTCAGCGTAAAGGAGTAACTAACATACTCACTCACTCACTCACTCACTCACAAACTTTCACATTTATAATATTAGTAGGATAGTAGGATAAGAAGGCCTGGTAGTCGTGCTTACTGCAACTTGCCATGACATTCACAATCATTATTTTATCTTATCTTTAACAGTTGGAAGGAAGAAAAGATGAATGATCGTAATTAGTATATTTAATACCCAAATCGAGACTTATCACACTAACACACGAGTAATAATTACCTCCACTTTTCGACCACATAAGGCCTCATTTAGACCATGCAAGAACTTGCATGCAAGTTGCATTACATCACAGACTATTAAGAGACAATGAATTCAGTTGATCAAACAAATCGACCGTGACAATTAACAGAGTCGGATCTACAATTATTGTGCCAAAGTCAAATATACTGTTTTTTATATATTGACTTTGACGTAATAATCTTAAAATGGCCAAATTGTAGATACGACTCTGTTAATGTAGTGAAATAACAACGGCTGGGCTTAGAGCCATGAAATTTGGTATGTAGGTAGCTGAACCTCTAGAATAATACATAGGCTACTTTTATCCCGATATTCCCACGGGATAGGGATAAAATCTCGAAATAATAGCCGCTGGGCTTAGAGTCATGAAATTTGGTATGTATGTAGCCGGACGTCTAGAATAACACATACGCTACTTTTTATCCCGATATTGCCACGGGATAGTTTTGTAACTAAGGGACCGCATACATCCCTGTATTATAATTATTATTTTATTTTGTAATTTTTTCTTTAATTGTAGTTTTGAAGTATTTTATTTGTAATTCTTTTATTTTGAAAAAATGACTTTCTGCCAAGTTTCTTGCGGCGCATTCTTCTTGGCAGTGATGGTCTTTCCGAAAGCGCTGGTAGTTTAAAAAATGACGTGTAAAAGTGCCCATTGCGTCCTATTTACTGAATAAATGATTTGAATTTGAATTTGTATAGGGAAACATTTTGAAATTTCAGTACTGGGATAAGAGTCTTGAATTTTGTACAGATATTTACAACACAACCTCAATGAAGACCACGATATAAATTTTGGAAATTTCCAGGGGAATTTTGTAAAAACCCGAAAATTTCAATTGCAACCACCAGACCGAATAGTTTACGCGTGCAAAGCCGCGGGTAAAAGCTAGTTAATAATAAATGTATTTTACTAAAGTGAAGACCGACACAATACTTATTACGTTTAAAAAAGAAAAAAAGAAATACAAAAGAAAATACTAAACATAAAATTATCTAAGACTCAACATAACAAATGAGGTTACCAAGTAAGCATAAGCTACACTCCTTTATCCTTTTGTCTATAACTAAAAAAAAAAATGAGGAATAAACAACAAACGCGGCTACGGCGTACGTAGCCGCCAAGCCCTACAAATTACAATAATTGTTTACATATTCTGTTCTAATTTGATTCCCTTGATTTTATTACAATTTTTTGCATGTGCTCGTAAGTTCTCGCAATGGTGCTTTACAGTGGCCGTGGTCACGAGGAGACACTCCACGTGGTCTACTTGTGGTATTTACTCGTATGTAGCGTGATATGCCCTGATTCTGGTATTAATTATGAGTGAAATATTACGAAAGTTGTTCAATACATGATTGAACATTAATAGGAACCTTTAGTTCCATTTCTTTTTCTTCTCTGTAGTTGTCCTCCTGGCAACACTTGTTGTACAAAAAGCTTTGCAATGCAAGCTCAATATAATGTAAAATTGTTTGTTCCATAATAAACAAGTTAATAAAATAATATACTCTGTTATTTTACTGAACAAAAGTTTAAAACGATCGTGATTGTCTTCCTTTATACAAAATATTTGCTATAAAATATTTCGATCTGTTATTTATTATGAACTTATTTATAAAAAAACTTTCCAACTGGTTAAAAGTATGTTATTATTTTGCGAAATAAGTGAAGAAAACGATAATGAGCTTTACGTTTGAGTACAAAAAACCAAAGAACCGTTGTTATTCGCAAAAATAACGGGAAACAAGATGCAAGGAGAGAGCAGATTTTTAAATTATGGGTTATATTATACCGATAATGTAATGAAAGTATCACTGATGTCGTAAAGTCGAATGTTTACGAATTAAGAACCATTGTAGTCTCTTTTTATGGATCCCCAGTCAATTGACCCACTTCCAGCAGTCAATCATATCAGTATGCATATTTTTTTTAAGAAAAAACTTATTTTTGGTGTTATTTTAGTTGGTTGTTTTTATTTTGATCATGTTTTTATTGCAATATTATTTTTCTCGACGATTTTTCGTGAATTCCTTTTGTTTTGACCTGTCTGTAACATAACGTGTGATTTTAATTAAGATAAATCTATTAATCTACCTGATTTATCAATCATTGGTCTACATATAATATATGTAATGTTTTAAGCATTCACAATTCTTACTCATATCTAATATATTTCGGGACCTAATCACGACTAATAAGGTAAGACGAATTGAATTGAATAAAGATATTTTGACTTTTTTGACTTTGACTTTGACGAATGCTCTTCACTGTCCCAGTAGTTGCCATCTTTGATTTTACGTTATATAATCAATTGAGATGACAGCAGGGTGTCATCTATCGGGCATGTCGAGCACGCGGACGTTTATCTTATTTATCGACAAAATTATCTCGACGTTTCCACCACATAGCAGCGGCCGTGGTCACGAGTTTATGGTCACAATTTGTGTATCAGTTTTACACTTTCTATATAGATAAATTGTTTCACCATATTTAGATTTACAGTTTACTATCAGCTATAATATTAATAGCATTTTCTTCTTCATAAAAAATAATGGTAAAGCAGATTCTCATAATATGAAAATATTATGAATCCATGTTATGGGCTACTACGAAATTCGAGTCCCCGCTCACTCTCGTCTTCTATAACATCAGCGTCTGCGGGACGGCAAGAGAGGAAGTTCGAATTTTGCACTTCGTTGTATAGATGCTGGACACCGAAAATAATCGAGGAATTCCTTGTTTTCCTTTGCTACAGTTAGATCACTTGATCTAAACAATCCCGCTACATTACATTTATTTATTTTGGTATAATTAAGTATATTAAAATTCCATCGTGGCCTCGTGGTTTGACCAATGGCCTCTCAAGCAGAAGATCGTGGGTTAAAATTCGGGGTCGCATCTCTGAATTTTTCAAAATTCATGTGGGAAATAACATTTCAAATATAGGTACCATAAGTTGTGCAGTAAGGAAAAATATCTTGAGAAAACCTGCAAAACCTGAAAAGCCGTTCAATGGTATGTGGAAAGTTTCCGATTGCACTGAGCCCGCGTAAGAACCTCTGGCTTAAACCTTCTCGTTCTGAGGGGAGGCCTGTGCCCAGCAAAGAAGCATATAGAGACTGAGATGATGATGATGATGATGATTTGAAGTTTTATTTATAATCAATATTCTTTTACCTCTTACATCACAAACAATCTAAAACACACGGTAGCCAAGTATTGTGTTATAAAAACTGTTGTAAACGATTTCGTCGAATGGGATGTTGAAACGAGTAGCCGCACTGGTATAAACTGTGCCAAGGAAAGTATCAGCATGCTAAACATTTTGTCAAGATTACTACAGATAATTAATTAAATTAGATCACTCCATCTTCTTGATCTTTTTGATTTTTTTTTGTATTGTCTCTCTCTCTCTCTCTCTCTCTCTCTCTCTCTCTCTCTAGAGAGTCGCATTCGCACCTATTCGCGAATTTTGATTTTGGTTTTCATTCAAATTTTATTAGGGTTTTGTAATCCTACAATACAGTTTCGCAATGTCCGTCTGTGGCTTACGGGAGGCTAATTTTGCATGCATGTGCTAGTTAATTACACGGACAAAGTGGTAAATTGTCAAAAAACTTCTACTGATTGAAAAAACTTCTATTGAAAAGAAGCCGGCACGAATAAATTCGAGGAGGTATACTTTTAAACAGATTTACAATGCATTTTACCTATAGTTTATTACCTTAACCATCAAATATTTATTATGGCATATCAAATACAATTAGTTGAGTATTTACGTTGTTAATCTTAACGTGTTATAAATAATCATGAGTAATTGTGTGCTTAAGTTTGTATAATTCATAATTATAGATTTGATTTTTATTCATACTTAGATTAGATTAGATATTTACGGGAAAAAATGTTATTTAATACATAACACGTAATGTATAGGTACAAAAATTATCAAAAATAAATAAAAATAAAAATAGAACTAAAACTAACTTACTTACTCTAATCCTAAAATCTATACTTACAAGTAATATTTCTATGTATATATTATTTTTATTTATAACAATAAGCAATAAAACACAATACATTAAACATTTAAAAATGTGACTATGTACAAAATATATACTTAAGCTAGCCTAACCTATAAATAAAAAATCCCTCCTAGGTCACCGTCGCTGTTCATTGTGCCCAAAAGGCTGGCAGCATTCCCGCGTTGTATCGCAAGACTAATCCTTTGCCCAAAATAGCTGCCAGCCCTCTGGTCACCTGAAACATCAATGAGGCGCGCGGATATCTCGTGCGCCTGGCCCCCAACGGCCCTAGGGTCTCAACACCAAACGGCGCAAAAATATAGCCTTCCCCAAGGGCTGCATATTTGCTCCGTTTGAGCTGTTCCGCTGTTGCTGCTATATGTATGAACTATGACTATACATCTCTTTCTCATGTTAACTGTAAATTTCATGTGTTTATTCCACTAATATTATAAACGCGAAAGTTTGGAAGTCTTTTTGTTTACATTTTGAAAAACTCGTGCGCTCTACAGCGCATATTTACTAGTATTTATTTACACGGTGCGAAAAATACAGTGCGAGCTTTTGGACTTTAATGGATGAAGTGATCGAACGGCCGACCGTGGCATTGCAATTGCAACGCAACATGTGTGATACACGCCGTACGCAAAGTCAAAAAACTTTTAGAGAATTTTGCCGAGTTCAAGTTGATAAATTTAAATGATTAGGTACCTACCTGAGGTTGCTCGTTGCTTTGTTGGTATCCTGCGCTGCGGGAACTATGGCATTATTATAATACTCAGCGGCATAAAATTTTGCCCACTCTACATAAAAAATACCTTTACTGCAATACATTTGAGGGCCAGATTTAAAAAACCATAATTTATAAAACCATCTTCACAAATTATCTTATTTATGACTAAAATTGACAAAATTCATCGTATGAACGTATGACATGAAATCACATCACAATATTGCATTAATATGTCTAGAAACACTCTAAACATAGCATTTTCTTTTCAGTTTACTCCGCCAATGATGATACCACACCAAAACTTAGGTTTTACTACAGGTAAGAAATTATGAAGTTTAAAAAGAAAAGTCACCTAATAAAGTCTAGTTAGATATAGTAATGCGCAAAAAATGTGTGTGTTTGAATCGCTGAAAAATATTTCACCACGGCCTTGTTACGACGAAATAACAATCTGAGGTAAATTTTTTAAACTAAGAGCTTAGTGAATTTAATTTTGACCTCGAATTCTTAAGTAGGTAGTCAGTCTGTGAGTAGGTATACACAAAATAATACTTACTTACATAAAATATAACAAAAAAATTGCAAAATAAAAATGATAGCCTGTAGTTATTTACCGATTTTTTGTATGCCTGTATTTTTACGATACAACATACATACATATAATAACAACATACATACATATAATAATTTCTAGGACTTTATTTGAAAAATTATAAAAAAAAATCGTATAATACAGGCTAGCATTTTTATTTCATTTTTTCGTTGGTTCTTTACAAATAACATGGGGAGAATGAGGTTATAATATTGTGTGTTAAATAATTGCAGTGGTGTTGAGCACTTCACGGAGTTACCCCTCGCGGAAGCGGCAAACATATTCGCTTATACGTGGTACAATTCCAGTCGGACGACCGTCTTTATAGCACATGGATTTACAGGTATTTCTGCGTTTACTATTAACCCTAGATGCATATGGTATCAAAAATGATACTATGGGATTTTTCATTTCCTCAAAAAAATATCTAACTGTTTAATTGTTTTTATTATAAGACTGTATCTACCTTATTCTGTTTTGCAAGCAGAATACAATTGTATCAAAAATGATACCATAGCGTTAAAAAATAAAATGTATAACTTGAACTTTTACCCTAAATTTTTTCAATACTTTTCTCATTATAAAAATGGTGTTTTCTAACAATTTTTCGTGTTTTCGACGGAAAATATTAAATCATGCAGCTAAGGGTTATATAAACCAAATGGAATCTATTTCCCACATCAACAATAGATTTTTCTTATGTAGAAGTAACTACCGAACACAATGTTTGGTCTTATATCAAACAAAATATTTATAGATCGTTTATACTAATCTAAAAAAATAGGTTTAAAAAGCATCACTTTTGTTTCTTCCATCCATTTACAGGTTTTCAATGTAAACCTTGGTTTTCGTTTTCCTACAAAAATGTGTTGCCAATTTTTTTTTTAATTCCCGCTGTTTCCTCTGCCAACTTACAACAGCCATTATTAACATTTATTTTACTGGTGACATTACAGGCAAGCCCAACGGCACTACCATGACCACCATGGTGACAGCATACCTTCAGCGGGGAGACAGTAACGTGGTACTCTTAAATTGGGCTGGCATGGCTGCGGTGGTGACCTCTAACTTCGGGAATTCGTACTTCAACTGGGCTGTGCCGAATGCACGGAAGGTACGTGAAGGATAAGAGGTAAATTAAAATACCGCTAGATGGCTTTAGTATCGGCAAAGTTGTAAAATGGACCCCACAATACTACGGGTATTACCAACTATACTTCGTCTAAAAGCATTAGAAAAAGGATAAACAATCTTGATGAGTCTTTTTATTAAAAAACGTTTTTAGAAAAACAGTATCTATTACTTATGTGTTTTCTGTACTGCTAACTGTGTTGGTGTGCAATAAAGAGTTATTTCTCAAAAATGTCCGTAAAAGTTGACATTATTCTTTACATATCAGAAGGTGAAGTGCATAGTTTATGGTCAGCGAAAAATTAAAAAGTTAAAATGATTGCAGGCGCGCTAGCTCGACAATAATGAATTAGCGCGCCTGCAATCATTCACATTTTTTTTAAAGTTAAAAAGGCCATGGAAATGTTGGCACAAGTCGTATACAGCCAAGTCTAATGGCCGGTATCAGATATTTTGTTGGAACTCCGGACTTTTTCTATTGGGTCTGAAATAGCTTGTAGTGTTTTCGGTGGAAAAATACACCTGCAGTTTATTTTTAATGAAAAATAGCGGGAAAGCATAAGAAATTTTTTGGAATAAAATTAAATTTTATAATATATTTTGAGAAAAAGTTTATTCTATTTCAGAATTATTCACCATTTTTGAGAAAAGCTTTATATTAGTCTCGGCTGGAATAGCAATTGCTGGCTTCGTATTAGTTAAACGGACTCGCAAGCTCGTCCGTTTAATACTCATACTCAGCCAGCAATTGCCTACTTCCAGGCCACGACAATAATCTATTATTGTACTCATATTGTATTGTATGATACCGAAAGCATGTAAATGATCATAATGTCCTTGCTAATTGTTACTATTTGCTGCGACTTATTTTTCAAAAGTGTTTTTCAATAAAAATACTCGTTAAGATTGTTTACCCTTTTTCTAATGCTAAAGAAAACGAAGCGCCCTAAAATAATATAACATACCTATTCTCACACAGCTTCACCTATCACCTGCACCACTGCACAGGGCCTAAAAGCATGAAATATCCATACTAATATTATAAATGCGAAAGTGAGTGTGTTTGTATGTTTGTCCGTCTTTCACGTCGAAACGTAGCGACGGATCGTCGTGATCTTTACATAGAGATAGTGGGCAGTTTCCGATGTTTTCCTTTACAGTAAAGCTCATGGTAAATTTCAATCAAATCGTGTTGTACAGTCCAGTTCTTAAACTTCTGAGCAATAATTTGATAAAAAATATGTGACCACTACTCTATTGTTCAAATCGAAAATACAAACTGAGACATGGATGCACAGAAAAACCAGAAAAAGAGACCAGCGCTGGGAATCGAACCCAGGTCCTCAGCATTCCGTGTTGCGTGCCATACCCCTACACTACCACTGGACAGGAATACAGACACGAATTTTTCCTATGCACCCATATCTCAGGTTGCTTATATCTACTACGCTACTTAAGTAGCAGCACTAGCGACATCTATGTTTTGCTCTCATCGAGAGACGTAACACACTTTTGGAACTAACTGCTCACCCAGACAAGAGATGTCGCTACTAAGCAATCAAATTATGAATGGTTATTTGGAGTCTTTTTGTATTTTTTATTTCAACTCCAAATTTGTTACTTTCATGGTCATCCCGTAAAACCACATCGAAATATGGTTTTCGATATGGTTTTATGGTTTTACAGTGTGTTTTTTTTTTAATACAAAAAGTCTCCAAATAACCAATCTATTATTCACGGCGTAACGTAGGCGTATTCATATATTTTTGGTCTCAGAAGTTTAAGAATTGGACTGTACCTACTCAAACACCACCTTATTTTCCATAAGAGAAGTCTCCGTTCCATTCTCCATACAAACGTAGTCCCGGTCTCATTTTAAAACTAGGCAACAGAAATAGACGAAATTTTGTAAGTATGGACTAGACGTAATTATCTGTGCCTGTGGTTTTTCAGGTTTTCATATAAATGTGTAATATCAGAATTACAGGAGCTCAAAAGTCGACAAAAAAAGATGTCAACTTTGAACGAGAATTACATACTAACAAAGCATTTTTACAAAAATCGAAAAAACCACAAGCATAGAAAATATAATGAATATCTTGATTGTAAAATATCATTGATTTCTGTGCTATATTTTTCGTATAATGAGGACAACGAAACCCAAAATTCAACCGCCCAAATCTTACCCTAGCCTACAGCTATCTCGATATAAATTGCGGACGTCGTTGCGGAAGGCAAGGGGGAGCATGGGGGGGACGGCTGCGAGCGCTTATGTCACGAGCGATAAAGACAGCAATATCCCAAACGAATACCTAACGCGGCCGCGCGGGCGGCAGGGAAACTTCTCTTAACTTGACTTAACCTGCTAAACTGCCAAAATGGCAATTGCGAGTCCACGATAAAAATTCAAATCAATACAAAATATGTATTTAAATTAAAATTAGATCCATTTTTTCTTAAGTTATAATTACCTATTCAAATTTAAATGGGGAAAACGTATTGTAACGAACTTTTTTCCATAATTTTCTATAATTACTGTTATTATTTTCTGACCCAATTTGAACGTATCTAAAGCAAAATCGACTAATCAACTTAATTCTACTTTTGGAAATAAAATCAACTTGGAACAAATTAGGTATTTATATCGACACAATGAATTAAATATTTTATCATCTCCGTGAATTTGCGGCAACATCAATTGGTTCTTGTATCACCGAATGTTATTGACTCCATCTTTTGTTTGTTTTGGTTACTTCTGACTTATTTATTCATCATCATCTCAGCCTATGTTTATTTATATACGTCCCATTGCTGGGCACAGGCCTCCTCTCAGAGTGAGAGGGCTTGGGCCGCAGTTCCCACGCGGCCCAGTGCGGATTAAGAACTCCACACACACACGATTGAATTACTTCGCAGGTTTGTGCAGGTTTCCTCACGATGTTTTCCTTCACCGCAAAGCTCGTGGTAAATTTCAAATGTTATTTCGCACACGAATTTCGAAAAACTCAGAGGTGCGAGCCGGGGTTTGAACCCACGATCCTCTGCTTGAGAGGCCACAGGTCAAACCACTAGGCCACCACGGCTTTTTATTACTAATTGGTAAACCATTAAATACATAGCGGTTGAAATGAAATTCCGAGATCGCACTAAATTCCCACAGGAATATTCCGTGGAAATATCGCGATAAAAAGTAGTCTATGTGATATTCTGATGCATGAGCTAATTTATGAGAAAGTTTCATTAAAATCCAATCCACACATACAAACCCTCGCGTTTATAAATTTACTAGCTTCTGCCCGCGGCTTCGTCCGCGTGGGATTCGGTTATCGCGTGCTGCTCCCTCGGGAACTGTGCATTTTTTCAGGATAAAAAGTAGGTATTTCACTCTCTGGCCCATAAACTATCTATATGCCAATAATCACGTCGATCCGTCGCTCCGTTTCGACGTGAAAGACGGACAAACATACAAACACACATACATACATATAGGTTTAGTGGGATTTTTATTTAACTTTCAATGTTCGTTTTCTTTCGTTCTTTCGGCAAAAAGTGTGGTAAGATCCTTCTAACAGAATAGTTATTTTCAGCTGGGAGTATACGTAGCAGACACACTATATAAGCTGTCAAATGTCGGTCTGGACCTGGCAAATACGCATCTGATTGGCCATTCCCTCGGCGCCCATGTCTTTGGAATTGCAGGCAATAATCTACTGGAAAAAGGCATTTTACTGCCATGGTGAGAAACTAAAATCATGTTTTCATTGAGCGAACTAACTTTTTATGTAGATGTATACCTATACAGATACCTACAGGATGCTACATTTATATATATTGATCAGTATGGGCAAGTCTATTAACTACTATAAGACATACAATAATCTACTGGAAAAAGGCATTTTACTGCCATGGTGAGAAACTAAAATCATGTTTTCATTGAGCGAACTAACTTTTTATGTAGATGTATACCTATACAGATACCTACAGGATGCTACATTTATATATATTGATCAGTATGGGCAAGTCTATTAACTACTATAAGACATACAATAATCTACTGGAAAAAGGCATTTTGCTGCCATGGTGAGAAACTAAAATCATGTTTTCATTGAGCGAACTAACTTTTTATGTAGATGTATACCTATACAGATACCTACAGGATGCTACATTTATATATATTGATCAGTATGGGCAAGTCTATTAACTACTATAAGACATACAATAATCTACTGGAAAAAGGCATTTTACTGCCATGGTGAGAAACTAAAATCATGTTTTCATTGAGCGAACTAACTTTTTATGTAGATGTATACCTATACAGATACCTACAGGATGCTACATTTATATATATTGATCAGTATGGGCAAGTCTATTAACTACTATAAGACATACAATAATCTACTGGAAAAAGGCATTTTAACTGCCATGGTGAGAAACTAAAATCATGTTTTCATTGAGCGAACTAACTTTTTATGTAGATGTATACCTATACAGATACCTACAGGATGCTACATTTATATATATTGATCAGTATGGCAAGTCTATTAACTACTATAAGACATACAATAATCTACTGGAAAAAGGCATTTTGCTGCCATGGTGAGAAACTAAAATCATGTTTTCATTGAGCGAACTAACTTTTTATGTAGATGTATACCTATACAGATACCTACAGGATGCTACATTTATATATATTGATCAGTATGGGCAAGTCTATTAACTACTATAAGACATACAATAATCTACTGGAAAAAGGCATTTTGCTGCCATGGTGAGAAACTAAAATCATGTTTTCATTGAGCGAACTAACTTTTTATGTAGATGTATACCTATACAGATACCTACAGGATGCTACATTTATATATATTGATCAGTATGGGCAAGTCTATTAACTACTATAAGACATACAATAATCTACTGGAAAAAGGCATTTTGCTGCCATGGTGAGAAACTAAAATCATGTTTTCATTGAGCGAACTAACTTTTTATGTAGATGTATACCTATACAGATACCTACAGGATGCTACATTTATATATATTGATCAGAATGGGCAAGTCTATTAACTACTATAAGACATACAATAATCTACTGGAAAAAGGCATTTTACTGCCATGGTGAGAAACTAAAATCATGTTTTCATTGAGCGAACTAACTTTTATGTAGATGTTTTCCTATACATATACCAACAGGATGCTACATTTATATATATTGATCAGTATGGGCAAGTCTATTAACTACTATAAGACATACAATAATCTACTGGAAAAAGGCATTTTGCTGCCATGGTGAGAAACTAAAATCATGTTTTCATTGAGCGAACTAACTTTTTATGTAGATGTTTACCTATACATATACCTACAGGATGCTACATTTATATATATTGATCAGTATGGGCAAGTCTATTAACTACTATAAGACATACAATAATCTACTGGAAAAAGGCATTTTGCTGCCATGGTGAGAAACTAAAATCATGTTTTCATTGAGCGAACTAACTTTTTATGTAGATGTTTACCTATACAGATACCTACAGGATGCTACATTTATATATATTGATCAGTATGGGCAAGTCTATTAACTACTATAAGACATACAAAGATTTGTCCTTAGGAATAAAATTTTGCAGGTGGTAGGACCTTGTGTGTGGTCCGCCCGGATTGCTACCACCATCTTGCTCGCTAATCCTGCCGTGAAGCAGTAGTGCTTGCACTGTTGTGTTTCGGCGTGGAGAGTAAGACAGCCGGTGAAATTACTGGCACTTGTGGTATTCCATCTTAGGCCTCTAGGTTGGCAACGCATCTGCAATACCCCTGGTGTTGCAGATGTTTATGGGCGGTGGTGATCTCTTACCATCAGGAGACCCACTTGCTCGTTTGCCATCCAGAAGAATAAAAAAAAACATGTTTTTATTGAGCAACCTAACTTTTTATTTAGATGTATACCTATACAGATACCTACAGGGTGATACATTTATATATATTGATCAGTATGGGCAAGTCTATTAACTACTATAAGACATTCAAAGATTTGTTTTTAGGAACCATGTTGTCGACTTTACTCGTAGGATAAAATACCTTTTTTTTTTTTTTTTTTTATTCTATTGGATGGCAAACGAGCAAGTGGGTCTCCTGATGGTAAGAGATCACCACCGCCCATAGACACCTGCAACACCAGGGGGATTGCAGATGCGTTGCCAACCTAGAGGCCTAAGATGGATACCTCAAGTGCCAGTAATTCACCGGCTGTCTTACTCTCCACGCCGAAACAACAGTGCAAGCACTGCTGCTTCACGCAGGATTAACGAGCAAGATGGTGGTAGCAATCCGGGCGGACCTTGCACAAGGTCCTACCACCTGCCTACCTACCTACATAGAATAAGAAAAACAGATGTGCGACCCTGGGCTCGAACCCACGACCATCTGCTTGAGAAGCAAACTACTTAGCCACCGCGGCTTTATTTAATTATCGACATTTAACTTGATTTTTTTACATTTTGGCAATCAAGTAACCTCACAACAACTACATCAACCTCTAAACTCTCAGGATAACGGGACTGGACCCTGCCAACGCAGCCTTCGAGAGCAAACCAGTCTTCTCAAGACTGAACCCTGGGTCAGCGGCAGTTGTAGTAGCTATCCATTCAGACCCAAGCAAGTATGGGTTCAAGAGAAGTATAGGCACTGTTGACTTCTGGCCGAACTACAGGAACGGCCGAGTGTTGCAGCCAGGCTGTCCTGACAAATCATCTCCAAGGTTCTCACCAGAGGGTAAGCATATCAAAAATACAAAACTGAGACATGGCTGCACAGAAAAACCAGAAAAAGAGACCAGCGCTGGGAATCGACCCCAGGTCCTCAGCAATCCGTGCTGCCTGCTATAACCCCTACACCACCGCTGAAAACTACAAAAAAAAAAACAAAGCCGAAAAGTAACAAATTTGGAGTTGAAATAAAAAATACAAAAAGACTCCAAAAAACCAATCATAGTCTTAAGAAGGTAAGCACTTTGTGTACCACGGAAATGAAAACGTGGCAAGATGAATAAAGTTAAAAAGAATAAATTATGATCTACAGGCGAAAATACATAATGCTCATTTGATTGTAATGTAATGTTCGGTAGAACTAATAATTAGGCAAACTTTATTACAGGTTTATTTTATAGCAATTATGTGAAGAGGGAAATTTCGGAGAAATTTGATTATATGAAATGACCAGTAATTGGTCCATGATTTTTTCAAATTTAATGTAATTTGGTACGTGATTCGGAAAATAATATTTTTCTTCTATTCCGTGTTTATTAAACGAATTCTTAGATTTTTAAAAGTTGATGTTTTTCGGATGTCTGCTGGTATTGTAAATTATTGCGGTAAAGTTTTAGTTTAATGTTAACCTTTTGCGATTTTCACTCATAAGCTATATATTTCGGGACTAAATCACATTAATTATTTATTACTAAAAATTATCATACTTCGTAGTAAAACCTCGTGACCACAGCCGCTGCAATATGGTCAAAACTTCTGGGTAATCTGAGCAATAAATTCAGTCGTGATTTAAGTCCAAAAATATAATTAAGATGTTATAATTTTTAGTTTTTAATAATTTCGTTTTGCTTTAGATCTGTGCAACCACGACCGGAGCTGGCAGTTGCTATTGGACGCCATCAAACGTCCAGGGTCTCTGATGGGAAGCTTTGCGAAGAACTATAGAATGTGGAAGAATTATTCAAAAGAAGATAGGAATGCCATTACTTTAGACTTAGGCACTTTTGGGAAGAGAGTGTAAGTTCTTAAGCATTACTAGATTGCGCTTGCGTTAGGTAGCCTGTCGAAACCAGTTGCCTAGACAAATAAAAAACCACCAATAGGATTGCAACAAATCTCCGCTACTCTTCAGCAGACAGGGAGTTGGTAGCTTAAAAACTACAGATACTTAGTGCGCGAGTAGTATGCAGAGCTCAGGAATACGATACTGTTGCGACCTCATTAGAGTTAATGAATTCGATATGTTGTCTATAAATTTGTTAAAGAATATTTATTTAGTTTTCACATTTTATTATTTTATTTAACTTTCGCGCTTTAAACACATAATTATGCATATATAAACAGGACTTAGCAACTATCCTTTTATTTGTTTCATCCATCGTAGTCGCAAATCTGTAGCTTAAAAGTTCATACTAAACCGGGAAACGGAGCTATAAAGAAGAGCGGGGAAACGGAGAAGCTCCGCTAATGGAAGAACAGTCCGCAATTCCGCTCTACATTACCCCCTTGCTCCGTTCCGCTACCTGTCTCCGCTCCAGTGAACAGGCAGCTTTACAGAACTCGCTCTCTCAATCGGATTGACACATAATTATCCTTTATTTTTCTCGACTTCATAAATGATAGCTCTATGCCAAAATTTCAGCATTCTAAGTCCAAATATTTAAACCCTTCTGCTACGAAAGTCATGTTACATTTGCCAAAGAAATCATATCATAGCGAAATTGATTATGAAAAGGTTCCCTGGTGTACGTAATGCGGTTTCTTCAACCTGTAAGTACAATATAGGTACTTACTGATGTTTTTCTTACAATCTTGTTTTTGTTCCAGTTTGGCGGGAAATTATTATTTCGTAACAAGCTCATCGGAGCCCTACGGACTGGGCACGGCAGGCCTCTGAACACTAGTTAGGAAAAAGCTTTAATTTATACAATAAACGTAAAAAATAACCATAAAATGTTCCGATTCCTGTTATTTTTCCATCAACCCCAAGGAAATGTTCCGTCGCGATAAAAAGCTGTTGTTATCGTTCGCTCCGCGAGGGTATTTTTATATTATATTCTTGAATAACATTTGCTAAGCCTCACTTGCATGACAATCGTATCTACAACTGTCAATTTATCAATTCATCACTTATCCATTATAAAAAACTTATTAAGGGTGACAAAAGGAAACCTAATAACTGACTGTTCATCTGTCCGTTTGTCCGTCTTAAATGTATCTCAAGAACAGTTAGAAATAAACAGCTCAAATTTACATATAAAAATTTGTCGGATAAGTTCGTACATATTTATATTGCTTCCTCAATTAGCTTGAGTAAACTAGCTGAGAAAGCAAGACATACCTACCAACTTTTCCGACAAAATACGATAGCAAAACTTTATCTACCTACATCTATACTTTTACTGCTACAACATTTTTTAACCCCCTCAATTTTTTTTTCGCGGACGCCATATTTAAATAAATAGGTATTCAAGGTGGGCTCTACAACAGGAGCAAACAAAAAACCACAGCTTCCACTCTTCATTTTTAGCTAATTTAGTTCTACAACTTTTGAAAATAACTTGTATTTTTATTTTATTATAGTTTAAAGTTTAATTGGACAAGCAATATTTATGCTATTTGGATGCTGTACATTGAAAATACCATTTAATTTGTTTGGAATAAACATAATGATAAAATTACTTAATTTTTGAAAGTTGCAGAACTAAAGTAGTTCCATTTGAGTAGCAGAACCTTTTTTAATTTTTTACTCCTGTTACAGGACTCACCCGGTATACTCTATGTCACTTTAATGCTCATGACGAATCTTATGATACCTTATAAGTTGAAGTTGAGGCAGCAGTTTAGACTACAGAGGATATTCATGAAAAATACATACATGCATACGGTTGAAAAACTTAGCCCTCCTTTAAGCAGTCAGGTAGAAATAAAATAAAATTGTATAGATGTTCCAAATTATCCGACTCCGTGTATATCTTCTACTTAAATTATTTTTTATAGATACGGCTGTTCATAGCATAATGTACGAGTACCTATATTTTACCATACTTTATAGGTAGATACTTTTTAAGAACATATTATTTCGTTTTTTATGTAGATAAATATTTCGTCAACGTATATAAATATCAGAAAAATGGTAAAGCCCACAGTTTCTCACTTTAGAAATCAATTAATAAACAAATGCCTATCATTAAGCACAATCACCCGAATATTTCGCGAATGATTACTGCCCGTGGAATTTTTGCGACTCATTAAAGCACTTAAAAGGGAAATGGATTTTTTGTCTGGTATGCCAAATGGATTTTCAATACTGAGCGGTATCTATAGAGTATTCCGCTTTTGTTTTATGAAAAGTTGGTTTTCGGTGCAGTTATTAAGTAAATAGTTGGGAATTAATTCAAGTCAAACTCAAATCTAACTAATCTTAGTCATGGGAGCTTAGTGGTTTGACCTATGGCCTCTCAAGCACCTGTATATATATGCCTGGGAAAAAGTTCAAAACTGTGTGCGTGTGTGTGTGTGTGTGTGTGTGTGTGTGTGTGTGCGTGCGTGCGTGTGTGTGTGTGTGTGTGTGTGTGTGTGTGTGTGTGTGTGTGTGTGTGTGTGTACTGACTGACACTGCCTTAGGGCTAGTGCAGACGTACTGCATTCCAACTGCAACGTAACAGCCAACTGCCGACTGCCCTTACATTTGTCATTGCAGTTTCATTCTATGTATGGTTTTATGTATTTATTTTTCTTTTCAGGATTGGTAGCATTCAATCATAATAAATATAATTTATTGAATCAGGTGTTAGGTACTCGTTGTCGTCGTCATTGTACTTTGCGGAGGTCCATGTCATGTTCGCGGGTGAGAGGTTACTGTTTCTAGTTCATCATAAAGATACTACTGGCACAAAAAGTTGTCAAAAATTAGTAAAAAAAAAACTAATTTAGCAATCGTCCAACTGGTATTACCTCTGAATGTCCTTTATGTAAGCTATCCTATCTCACCGTGAGATGGAAAGAACTCATTAAAACCGACCACGGTGGAGTCCCCTGGCGCTGCCTGGAGGCGCCGCTCTGTAAACAGAAAGCTGAAAGCGTTGATGGAACTGCTAAGGAATCCCTTGGAAGTGTACTGTTTCGTCTCCTTTAATAATAAAGCCCTTTTATTTCGATCTAGTAATTTACTTGCACTATTTTTATGTATGTTGTTACAAAATGCTCAGTTCGGTGTTTTTCTTAGGCCTCCTCTAACTCTCCATTGCACTATGTCGGCTCCGATTCTAATCCATTGTGGTCCCAAGGTTAGGCGAAGTTCGTCTCCGTTTAGATCACAGTATTAGGTTGCCTGTCCATTGGAACGGAGGGAGGCAATGGAGCGGAGCGAGGGGATAATGCTGAATTGGAGTTGCAGACTGTGTCTGTCCATAGGCGAGGAGCTAGATAGCGGAACTGAGCGAAAAAGTAATGAATGAAAGAAAAAATATTTATTTGGTTCCATAAGTTACGTGGTGACACGACAGGACACCAAAAAGGCCTCTACTCAGCATGTGATGCCACACATAATGTACAGCAACGCTGGTTTTTTGTGGAGCCAACACGTTAAATACCTACGTATGCATGAACCAGTCGACCTTTGTCCCAGTCGAAAGACGGAAAAAGAAAAAAATATAATAGAAGAACAACATTGCTTACCTTAGAAAATATCTATGTAAATACCTGTTTTTTCTGTACTCAAATTCAAAAATTCAAATTCAAATGATTTATTCAGTAAATAGGCCGCAATGGGCACTTTTACACGTCATTTTTTAAACTACCAGCGCTTTCGGAAAGACCATCATTGCCAAGAAGAATGCGCCGCAAGAAACTTGGCAGAAAGTCATTTTTTCATAAAAATATAATTACAAATAAAATACTTAAAAACTATATTATACAATAAAAGAAAAAAAAAATAAAAAATAATAATAAAAGAAATACAGGGATGTATGGGGTCCCTTAGTTACAATACTAAACACTAAGTATATCTAAACTATATCTACGTTCAGTGGAAGTGTAGAATGCTTCCACCGTCATAAATTTTAAAATAATAATAACAATAATGTAGTTCTGAAATATACATTTCAGGTCAAGTAACCATTAAGCTTTTGGATTTCGAAGGCAAGTTCACGTCTGCCGCCCCCAAAGTTAGCTCTACTACTTTGCTTACCATGTGTTTGTTGCAATAAAGACTTATTGTGTTGTATTTTATTGAACACATTATTAATCTATGAACAAGACTATGACGTAGCTTCTGTGTGAAACAAAAATTACTGCCGTCGTGGCAATAACCTCAAAAACATTGCGAACGCGGAGCGGACTTGCGGAGGCGCGGAGCTACGCAGCGGAGCGGAGCGAGAAAGTAAAGGTGCGACCAAACTGCTGCTTAAAAAACGGTGACGGCACGGAATCGCAGTGACGCACCGTATGCGCACCGTTTTTATCGCATGATCTCCACACCGCTGCTTAAAATACGGAATCGCAGTGACGCATCGTATGCGCACTGTTTTTTTTTGCATGCTTTCCACACCGCTGCTTAAAATACGCAAACGTCACGACTTTTCTTCGGTAAAGACCTGCCCCCTGTACCACAAAAGTTACAAGTGCTACAATGCTACAAAATTGTTAAGTTTCTCTTAGTAAAACGTAACAATTTTGTAGAATTGTAGCACTTGTAATTTCTGTGGTACAGGGGGCTGAAGTTTACGACACGTCACTGCGATTCCGTATTTTAAGCAGCGGTGTGGAGAGCATGCGTTAAAAACGGTGCGCATACGGCACGTCACTGCGATTCCGTATTTTAAGCGGCGGCGTGGAGAGCATGCGATAAAAACGGTGCTGATACGAGTACGGTGCGTCACTGCGATTCCGTGCCGTCGCCGTTTTTTTAAGCAGCGGTTTGGTCGCACCTTAAAGCGGAGCGACGTTTGCGTACTGCTTTTCTATTCGCGGAGCTTCCCCGGGACTGGAAGTGGGCACTCTGTAGGTTTTGCTTCCCCGGCATTTTGTATAACAATACGAGTATCTTTTGATAACGTTGACTTAGAATTATCATTTTTTCACTGTTTCGATGACTTGAAGTTCAGCTTGATAACCTCTACGTGTTTCTAAAAAAAGGATCTTGACAGACAGACGGATGGACAACAAAATGATCCTACAAGGGTTCCGTTTTCGCTGGCTAGGGTAGGGAGCCCTAAAAATTAGATCCTAATGAAAGCATAATTGCAACACAAACATTATCGCACCGCTTTTAACTAAAACTAACCAATCATCAATTAACCGGCTGTGTTCCGGCAAAATTGCCAAAGGCCCAAACCGAGTACGGTAATTTTCATTGCGTTTTAAAACAGGCGGGACGCTACCGAAGTCGTTCGCTACATCTGCCTGACAATTTACGCTTTTAATAATGGGCGACAGTGCCTTTGAATCGGTCGCGCACGAATTAACATCCGGGTAAATTAAAGCCTTCAAATTTTTGTCGAGCAAACGGTTCGATTCGCTCGAATTTCGGCCCCCGTTTAGCCCCGGGTGAGATTTGCAGAATTAGAGGCGACCGCGCTGTGTTATTACTGGCCCATGAAATATAATATGTATATGTCACATGCGGTTAATATTTTATGGCGTTTTGGAAAATGGCTGAAATTTAAGTACAAAAAATAAGTTTCGGGGTATACGTAGCAACGAAATCAAGATTGATTATCAAATATCATTTTAACCCGCAATTTAAAAGAGTTAGGGGCATTCACCATGGTTTCACCTCCCATTGATTCATTTTATTTGACGGATAAATGTTATCAATGGATACCATTATTATAAATGTGAAAGTTTGTGATATGTGTGTGTGTTCGTTCGTTAGTCTTTTACGTTTTGAAGGGTTTTACGGATTTGGATGGACACACGCATTTTTATTTTCTTTTCACGAAATCAGGATAAATCTCAAACTTCAACCACTAGGATTAGATAGGTACATCAAATTTGGTGCGGTTGTTTTTTACACAACCTTAATAAAATCCACGGTTTCGAGAATTCTCACCGGATTTTTTGCAAATTTACATAATTTGTATTCACTGTTAGACTGCTGCGTGCGAAGCGTTATTTTCGTAATTAATCTACTAATTACAAACTCAATACAAGCATTTTGGTGATGATACTCCGAATAAAACATGTTGAAATATTCATGTGACATGCCAAGGTAATACAATTGGGGAAAAAATAGAGTAAAGAATGAAACAAAGAAATCATTTATTCGTGACATGGTAAGAATGGATAAGAATAAGAATAAAAATAAATGAAAAAATAGTAATGCATCTCACGAAGTGTTCGCAAATCAGCAATCAATAAATAGATATTTTATAAATAAAATTCGCTTGTGTCACATTTTTTGCTCGACAAAATTTAAAGACCTACATGTATTTACCCGACTGCGAAGAAGGAGGGTTATTTATTTACTTACCCACTGTAAATATTTCTCTTTCAAAGCCATAATTTATTTAAAACTATTAGAAGGTCAGGAAACTACGAATAATATAATGTAAATAAGTTTATTAAAAGCAAATTCTAAAACATGACAAAGCCCCGAGAAAACCTCATAGGACACAATGACAGGGCTGTTCGTTATACAAAAATACGACAGCCCATAGACTGTACTGATGGCCAGCGTTAGGTACGTTCAATACCCCCCCCCCCATAACGTGGACATCATCAGTCCTGACGAACTGATACAGTGACCTATATCACACCAAGTTGGCTCGTAAATAACTGATGTTTTGTGCAACCAAGAGGCTTGGTAAAAACATCAGCTACCATCACATCTGTAGGAATGTATAAAATCTGAACATTGAAGCGGTCTATCATATTCCTAACATAGTGATATCGAACTTCGATGTGTTTGTTCCTCTTGTGATGTACGTGGTTAATAGCAAGCTGCATAGCAGACTGATTGTCAGAATACAGCACTATTTTACAGCAACGCAACATTAAAAGCTCCGTCAACAGTGCTTGGAGGAACACCGCTTCCCTACTAGCCTCACTTAGGCTAATATACTCGTCAGGAAACTATAATGTAAATAAGTTTATTAAAAGTACATTCTAAAACATGACAATGCTCCGAGAAAACCTCATAGGAGACAGTGACAGGGCTGTTCATTATACAAAAATACGACAGCCCATATACTGTACTGATGGCCAGCGTTAGGTACGTTCAATAAACACGAATGAAAGAAGTCAGACATTTCATTGAATATCCGGATTTGGACTTAAGTGGTTACAATTGCTAAGAAAAATCCTTTTAACTGGAATACAATTTTATTGTGCGATTTGTCGTTTCATTATAAATATACTAAGCTTAACCCGTGGCTTCGCATGCGGAAATCATTAGAAGCGGGAGTATAAATAACATCCAAATAGAGTCAGAAGATAGATACTGAGTTTTTTAGACGATAGATAAAATTCCAGTCCGATACACCAGACAAAATGACACAACAAGAACAAGTCCTGATAATATTATGTGTTCTCCGAACCTCTGATAAAAAAGTACACACACCAACTTTTGCATTTATAATTATAGTAGGTAGGATATGCTTACAGGAGAGTGTTCATCAATGGTAACAAAATAAATCATAATTTAGGTACGTTATCCATCAGAAATTAGGCGAGGTTTTACAAGCGTAGCTCTATCGCTATAGGCTTTGAATCTTTTGTTTTGATTAAAATTTCTTAGAATAGCGACTGTAAATTGAATTTACAATTGTTCATAAAAGACTTAGCCTCCTTATCTCCCCGGCAACTCGGTTAGTTAAGACGCTTAAGGAAAGGCCTTATTTAATTAATTAGAATCGTTTCCACATTTACAAAATATAAGTCAATTCGTAATTCACTTTAATGTTGCCAGGTTGGATTTGAAAAAGTTAGGAGATATTACGAATCAAAAACGAGAAACAGAAAATAAACCAGTAAGATTGTTTTTTTTGGAATCTTTTTGTATTTTTTATTTCAATTCCAATTTTTTACTTTTACGGTCATCCCGTAAAACTTAAATTGAAAGTACAAACTGAAATATAGATGCACCGAAAAACCAGAAAAATAACCAGCACTGGGAATCGAACCCAGGTCCTCGGCATTCCGTGCCACGTGCTATACCGCTACACCACTGCTGGACAATCGAACCCAGGTCCTCGGAATTTCGTGCCACGTGCTATACCGCTACACCACTGCTGGACCCAGCGTCTTATTTTCCTGGTTTTTCTGTGCATCTATATTTCAATTTGTATTTTCAATAAACCAGTAGATGCTGACTTTATCTTCAAACAAAATACCTAGCAACACTCATTCAATGAAATACTCATAGTACCTACTGGGCTATTATTCTGTAGAGTAGAAGTAATAAGAATTCATCGTAACCAACACATTTGAACAAGAACAGGCAAGCGTTTTGTAACGGTAATTAAATTAATTAATGTGATTAGTTTTTTCGTAGCCTCATGAGCGTAAAGCCACCCAGGTTCTCGAATGGCGTCCGCGGACCGGGAGACGAGCTGTCAGTAGGCTTCCAACAAGATGGAGCGACGACCTGGTTAAGATCGCAGGATCGCGGTGGATGCGAAAAGCACAAGACCGGTCTGAGTGGAGAGCCTTGGGGAGGCCTATGTCCAGCAGTGGACGTCTTTCGGCTGACATGATGATGAGTTCTTTCGTGGTTTATTCACCGTGCGACGTCGGATTAGCATCATCCCATGTACCTACGTCCCACTGCTGGGCACTTGCCAGAATGAGATTAATTCGGCTGTAGTTCCCGCAAATTTTCGCAGCATTTTTGATCTGTCATAGTGACTTCTCACTTATCGACTACCGATATTCGATATCGATATTCGATATTCGATATCGATATATCGATACAGAATATGTTAGAAAAAAATTAAAAGTAGAGGTCAACAATAGACGGTTTTATCGTTAAAGAGCGATCTCTTCCAATTAACTTTTGTGCAGTTGAAAATGTGAAATAGGCATAAATAGGCATTATGCAATGAAAACAATTTCTAATTTTATAATTCAATTTCATATTCAAAGTACAGACTTTGACAACAGTGTTGTGCTAATAAGTGTTCCATAAGTGTCTTTATAAAAGATATTACGATTATTATTTTACGATAATATCATTATCGATATCATTTAGGTAGAGTCGATAATTGAGAAGTCACTATGACAGATCGAAAATGGCGCGAAAATTCCGGTCTCTTTAGGGCTACTACGAAATTTGAAAATCGAAGTTCGTATCGCACCGTCCCGCTGACGCTAATATTATTTCTTACGAGAGTGAGAGGGACGGTACAATACGATACGATTTTCGAATTTCATAGTAGCCCTACTGGTTATCACGTTGTTTACCTTCGCCGTAAAGCTCGTTTTAAATTTCAAATGTATCACACATGAGTTTCGAAATTTCGAAACTCAGAGATGTGAACCCGGGTTTGATCCCACGACCTTCTGCTTTAGAGGCAAACCACTAGACCACTAATTTAGCTAAATAAATAAAGATAATTTATTTTACATTCAATTTACATTCAAAAGTTGAATACTAGAGTTCCCTTAAAGAGATAAGTCGCCATTGAATGTTGTATCTCAACGTTTGTCAATTCCGTTTGTCTGTTTATATTTTATATACCTACATAAAATAGTTTGCATACATACATTAGATTCATACGTAGTATATTTACTAGTGCCTGCTTTGTAAGTCACAAGTTTAGGCGTACACTGAGACAACCCCAAACTTACACCTGTATGTTTAGGATCATAACTCACAGTCAACGTTAAACTTTGTTAATTGGACAAACTACGTGCTTAATTAATTAACCGCAAATTGAACACCGAAATTAATTTTATACCAATTGGATTGAGCTTCGTTGTGGTACATTTGTGAAAATCGTAACATATTGCAATATAACAGGTACATCGACAGTTAATTCGTATTTGTATACTGATATCTAAGTACATAAGGTACTCCTATTTATCCTATTTAAAAATTTATCCTATTTTCACTAACACTACTTTCACTAGAGCTAACATCAAAAAGCCGAATTTTTAATTTTAGCATTCCGAATTTACGTTGTACCTAATTTCACTAGCCCTAGCTACGGCATAGATGTCGCTAGCGTCACTGCTTAAGTGACTAAGTAGAAACAAACAAGCAGAGATATGAGTGCATAGGGGAAATTCGTGTCGGTACCGTTGACCATCAGTGGTGTAGCGGTATAGCACGCGGTACGGATTACGAGGACCTGGGTTCGATTCCCAGTGATGGTCTTATTTTTCTGTTTTTTCTGTGCATCTATATTTCAGTTTGTATTTTCAATTTAGGTTTTTACGGAATGACCGTAAAAGTAAAAATTTGGAATTGAATTAAAAAATACAAAAGATTCCAAAAAACAATTCTTATTCTTATGTTATTCTTAAGTCTAAAAAGAATATACCGGGTGTGGCCTGTAATATGAGCAAATAATTAAAACATAGATCATACTCGTCAAACTGAACAACATTAGTTCAGCGACTTTAAAAAAAGTTGTTTTTTTAATTTTTATTACACTTTTTAGTTTATTCAAAGAAGCAATGTAAAGCAAAATGCTTGATGTTTGTAGCGTGACAGGCGACCTCAGTTGGATTCTAGAATGGCGAACATTGATAGCAGTATTTAATTTGTATGAAAAAAGGAAGATCAAAGACTCCACTATTTTTAAAAGTCGCTGAAATAATGTTGTTCAGTTTGACGAGGAGGATCTTTGTTTTAGTTTTTTGCTCGTATTACAGGCCACACCCGGTATAATGAATGATCATAAAATAATTTAATGCTACAGATTGGTTTAAGTTGAATTTATTTTATTACAATCATATCGTCTCAACCTATATATGACCCACAAGCACAGGCCTCCTCTCAAAATGAGAGGGCTTGGGCCACAGTTCCCACACGGGCTCAGTGCGGATTGGGAACAACACACACACCATTGACTTCTATCGCAGATTTGCGCAGGTTTCCCAACGATGCTTTCCTTCACTGTAAAGCTTGTGGTAAATTTCAAATATTATTTCGCACATCAATTTCGAAAATCTTAAAGATGCGACCCGGGGTATGAACCCATGATACTTTACTTGGCCATAGATCAAACCACTAGGCCACCACGGCTTTTCCCACTAATAAATGCGAAACTTCGTACGTCTGTTTATTTGTTTGTTACCTCATCACGACTAAACCGCTGAACCGCTTTAGATGAAAATCGATGTACAGATAGTTTGAATCCCGGGGAAGGACATAGGATAGTTTCCACGAGATTAAATATTCAGAAAAATATTAAGAAAAAGCAAACAGAATTTTCAGCGCCTGAACCATTATGTCGTGATACGGTTCACCAGGAATGCACATTTACGATAATTATAGACTTGCAGTAGGAAAATTAACCCCTTGGAGCAGTAGTTTGATAATTTATGCAGACTACAGGGAACGGAGCGGCGGGCTAAGTATTAGTTTTAGTCAATTACTAAGGGGCTGTTTCACCATCTATTGATTAGCGTTAACCGACAGTTAAATGTGATGCCGTCTCCGTCTATTCGAACAAAACAAATAGAGACGGCATCAGACCTAACCGCCAGTTAACGCTTATCAATGGATGGTGAAACAGCCCCTAAGTCTATTCGGAAATTCGTAGCTATAGCTATGACTGTTTTGTGAATTTCCGTGGACAAGGTATAGTTGATTGTGTAAGGCCTTTCTTTCTGGGCTGTTGTCGTACGAACATAGGGAGATACGCGCTTCCATATAGAATGATTGTATCATGAATGTAAAAAAAACCTACTGCCCTAAAAGAATAAAAATAGAAAAACATGTCTTCTAGATTAGAGTTCTGCTCAGTAACTTAAACTGCTGTTTTGCACATTATTTCACCAATTTTTTAATTTCCCTATTGAATAAATCAAATTACTCCGAAACCAAAAAAAATCTCAGTGTATTTTCTTATGGTTTTACAGAGCACAGGTTAGGTTTGTTTTATGAAAGTTCCGAAAATAATATGGTTTCGGAGAAATTTGATAGTTGGGAAATTAATCATTTGCCCAAATGAAACTTGATTTTTTTTTTGTGTAAAACGGCAGACACCTAACTTAAAGGGTCATTTTATGTTTTTTTTAAGTAGTCAAGTTTTTAATTTTTGATTTATTTCATACTCTGTTCATATTAATGTTCCTGTAAAGTCAAAGTCAAAGTCAAGTTGACTTTGACTTTGACTTTGACAGTTCTGGCAAAAACAATGACAATGGTATGGTGAAAAACGTCTAGCCATATTTAGGCTCCAGAGAGGAGCAAAGAAATAGACTTACCATAGTAGACGCTCAAAAAAATAACTTTCCTTCGAGCTATCGCGTAAAAAGTAACAAACGGTAACAGCAACATTTTGACCAATGAATAATGAGCCTGTTGTGTTGTTACAAAAGCAGCAAAAGGTTAGCATTTTCAATCCCACTAGGTAACATTAAGTAACCGGGAAAGTTTGTATGGATGGATGGATCGGTGGATGTTTCTTACACTTTCACGCAAAAACAACTGAACGGATTTGCATGAAATCTGGCATTCAGGTCATATATACCCTGGATTAACACATAGACTACTTTTTATTCTGAAGTAATGTATGGTTCCTGTGGGATCAAAAAGTTTTCAACTACTTAGTAATTCTGCGCGAGCGAAGCCGCGGGCAAAAGCTAGCTTGTACGAGTAATAATACTATCTTCGGCAATTATCTGTTTACAATATCTTCAAAAAGCCGTGGTGGCCTAGTGGTTTGACCTATCGCCTCTCAAACAGAGGGTTGTGGGTTCAAACCCCGGCTCGCACCTCTGAGTTTTTCCAAATTCATGTGCGGAATTACATTTGAAATTTACCACGAGCTTTGCGGTGAAGGAAAACATCGTGAGGAAACCTGCACAAACCTGCGAAGCAATTCAATGGCGCGTGTGAAGTTCCCAATCCGCACTGGGCCCGCGTGGGAACTATAGCCCAAGCCCTCTTGTTCTGAGAGGAGGCCTGTGCCCAGCAGTGGGACATATATAGGCTGGGATGATGATGATGATGAATATCTTCGGATCTTTCCAACTATTGATAACTTATTGAGCAGATTAGTTGATAGCTTAGTATTTTTTATTTAGACCTTCGCAAGGTGAAAGGGTTTTTATTATTCCCGCCATTCCCGGATGTGCCGCAGCCATGACTTCCATTTACGACCGGATTTTCTCCCTTTTTTTGCTATTTAGTATCAATCAATCTGTATCAATATTAAAACGTAACATGATTGACTGATTGGCAGACAGCCCACAGCTTAAATCCTTGCAGCTATAAAGATTTGAATTTCATTGGGGATCCATAGAAGAGTAGAGAGGGTCGAAGTATATTATTATTGAAAATATCGTGGCTGTCCACGACTACCTATCTGTATAGTGTGTCTAATGAGAGGGTATCCACTAGAACAGCGCTGAGCGAGGATATATGAAGCGTGACGAATTAAATGACAAACACATTAGTCGCAACGCATCCACGCACATCTCTGGTGGAAATGCAGCCTATGTTATAAACTAGCTATTCAAGACTAACGTTGAACTGGGCGTGGTTTCAAATGAATAATAAAAGTTTGCATTTCATCAATATTTTAAGCTTTAACTGCTGTTCAGGATCTTAATTATTAATACCTTAATTGGATTAGAGCCCTGTTAATGTATTATTTGCCGAACAATACAGGTCCAACTAAAAAAAAGGTATATTAGGTACAATAAAATTAAATAAGCTAAAACTATAATAAATCTAAAAATGGACCCTGCGGCATGGTACCAAAGGTGCTGGCAGCATTTCCCCGCGCGAGGAAATTGCCAGCTCTTCGGTCTCCTGTGGTATCTCTGAGTCTCTTTGATAGATCTTTGAAGAGACTCAGAGCGCCCGGGCCCCACGGACCAAGGGTCTCGACGCCGAAAGGTACAAAATCATATTCGGCACTGAGACCACTGTATTTTCCTGCTTTGGCAGTTTCTGCCATTTCTGCTGCTGCTGCTGCCCTTATTGATGTTCGGTGGAGATGAGACGGGGCCAGTGTGTCAACACAAGTTGCATCCCACACTAGCACACGTCCCATACTCCACGGAATCAGAGATATTCCGTCCGGTCTCTTGCCGTCATTTCTAGATATGCCTGTCGGCTCTAAAATAGCCGGCACATTGACCGTAGCAAGATACCGACGGATAATATCATTAAGGGCAGCATGTCTTGAGAAACAACCCGCACTTCTCTGGCAGGAAAGACCGTGATACCCAAGCCGGTCCACGTCGCTTCCGCAGGGACACCGATGTGGGGCGCAGACCGGGACCCCGGAGCGTAGGCATACCGACAGTCGCAGGGTATTGGGTTGTTCAATTATGGTATTGGAGTATTTTATATAATTGTAGAAAAACCTGCGAGAAAAACCTTGTTAGCCAACTTTTATTAACCTATGGCCTCGCAGGGTTATAGGTTCGGGACTAGGATCAATTTTTTGGCAAATTTAATTCAGTTAATTCCACCGACCCACTGAAAGACTGGCGGGTGACGTGGTCATTCCCCGCACCACCTTTCTGACGACCGATATATCCTCACTAGTTGTACATTGAAAAAAAAAAAAGTTTTCGTGTGCAGTGGGCGTTTTTTGAATTCGCGAATCCTTTATGGTTGGAGGTGACATGGCGCAGTCGGTAGCATACTCGGCGCGTAAAGTGAAGAGATATTATTTTCGTTAAACGTTTTTCAATGCCTCAGTTATTTTATTGCCTCAGCATGTACAACAAGCATGTACGAGTGACAGCATGGACAGTGAAGTTGTTAAAGCGGAAAGGTTCCATTCGGACAATTCACACAGTTCTAGGTATGTAAATAGGCGGGGTGACTTTTTTAGGGTTTCGTAGCCAAAATGGCAAAAAAGGAACCCTTATAGTTTCGCCATGTCTGTCTGTCTGTCTGTCTGTCTGTCCGTCCGCGGCTTTGCTCAGGGACTATCAATGCTAGACAGCTGTAATTTTGCACGAATATATATGTAAACTATGCCGACAAAATGGTACAATAAAAAGTTAAAATAAATTTTTTTTAGAGTGCCTCCCATAGACGTAAACTGGGGGTGATTTTTTTTTCTCATCCGACCTTGTAGTGTGGGGTATCGTTGGATAGGTCTTTTAAAACCATTAGGGGTTGCTTAAATGATTTTTCGATTTATTTATTTTTTTGCGAAATATTCAAGTTTAAAGTGCAAATTTTCATTAAAAGCGAGCGTCCCCCGCCCCCTCTAAAATCAAAACCGGTGGGTGGAAATAATTTAAAAAAATCAGGATGGTAGTAAGTATATCAAACTTACTAGGAAAACTATAACGGTTAAGTTTTCTTGAAAATTATTAGTAGTTTACGAGTAAATAGCAGCCTAAAGTATAAAATATACCTAAACTTGGAATATTCCGTACAAAATACGAAGTCCTTAGAAAAATATTACTTAATTTTTTCGTAATGGCTACGGAACCCTATTTCGGGCGTGTCCGACACGCTCTTGGCCGGTTTTTAATGAAATCTTATCACGTTCTCACATCACCCCCTCAAACAGAAGGGGGAGGGATTAGAGTAGTTCTTTGTGAACCCAGTGCTTTATTTATACAAACGAATTTAGCCCTACATGTTACAGGACGTGTTAGTACGTAAAGAGCTTTCATGTTTGAGATAAAGAATACGGGATATTTTGTGTGACATTAAGTAATTTGTTTGGACATAGGTAACTCTGCAACCATTAAACACAGAAAAATATATTTTGTGAAACCACTTTTCTTGTCACTAAGATTGATGGTTGATTGATTGATTGATGCAAGGCAACTGCATTAATAAATTAAAAAAAAGCAAAGCAATTTTTATTAGATACTAACTTTTTCGCTGATTGTAGTAAGTAGGTACTTTTTGACGGTTAACTGGAAGATGTATCTTTAAGAGACTGAGTCACCGAGAAGCAAACAAGACTGCAGTGGTGTAGTTCAATTTTTTTTTTTCCGAAAGACTCGGTGGTTGAGATTATAGGATTTTACATGCTTGAATACTGATCTTGAAGATTAATATCGGAATAAAAGTAGCCTATGTGTTATTCCCGAGACCTAGATATCTACATACCTACACAAAAGTTTAATAAACAGCTAGCTGTACAGTACAGCTAAAAACAATTTTTCATCGTTTTTTGTCGAATAAGTTCGTATTTATCTTAGACTCGCGGTAGCGTGTCAAGCCAAGTCCAAGCTAACAGAACTGGCGAGCAGCACCGTGTGTAATTTTACCCGAACCATTTGGAGCCACTTTTGATCTTGCTTTATCAATTTAGCTTCAGTAAACTTCAATAAGCTAGTTGAGAAAGTAAGATACATAATACATACGAACTTTTCCAAACAAAATACACTGGCAAAACGTTATTCAGTACATATTTACTTACTATAATATATTCTCGTATCTGCTACACGCATGAAGCATGAGTTCTCATTTACATCAGACTTTCAGTCATTTCTTGAGCGATATTTATGAATTCTTACTCATTTCTAGGGCATGACAGTTTCGAAAGACCACATTTCCAAACAGTCTCAAGACCCAGGGCAGGTCAAACTGACCATCATTACTCTCTTTAATGTGTTCATAAATTGTGGGTCCGTCACTTTATTGAACTTCTACTCGTGCTGCATTTCATTATTAAAAAGTAAACATCTCTAAGTTTACGGTGCGTAGGGCTGGCACTGCTAACTAGAGAATCGAATTTTAATCACATTACTCGAACATACCCTTGGAAAGTGAGTAAAATCCGTATATTGTCATAAAATTACAGTTCAGATTAAATTTTCGACTAGTTGAGAATATAAATGAAAGATGTACCGTCTACTTTTTTACTATTATACTCGTATTTAAACTCGATATCGTGAGAGTTGCGGGCAACCGGCGGATGCAAGTGGTAAGTTGTCGTTTATTGTAGCCTTCTAAGGGGGAGGATTTTATTCCAGTGGACGTCTTCCACGGCTGATGATGATGATGATATTATTAACTAATTACTTTTCAATGTAATTTTAAAAAGCGATACCCGTTTAATTTTGTTGTTTGTTGACTGAAATCTACTCTGATATGTGAGACGTGAACTTTTTATTTGTTTGTAGAAAGGAGGTAGAACTACCAAATTGATATTAAAATATCTTAACTTGGACAAATTTATGCTATGCCATATTTCATATGCCATATTAATCGGCTAATTATCCCGAGAAATTGTCCAGTCCTTCTCAATCCAATAATAAAATTACTCTTTAGAAAACACCAACACATAGCGAGCGGTACAGATAACATAGGTATATAGAGATTTTCCAAGGTAAGCAATAGACCGCCTTATCGCCCCAGAGCCGAACTCGCCGAACTCTTCCAGTCAACCTTCACAATAGACAGAAGTAAGAACGAGGCTCAAGGAACATGTCGCTTTGGTAAATTAAAAACAACTTTTTAATTAGATAGAGTGCAACCCAGATCTGGAAAGTCATTTAAACTATTTAGTTTGTTTGGCAACCCTGCAGCAGTCGAGGGTCAGCCACCGCGCGGGCGAACCTCGTCAAATATTTAAACGAAAACTGAAACGAATCCAAATGTATTCCTTCACGAATCGGTCGCAAAACTATTCCGATGCTATGCATACTCGGTTCATCTATGCATAACGATATTCTAGTGCATATTTAAATTTTGCTTCAAAGTTCAAAGTTTTATTTGCTCGACTTATGGTACAAATGATGTTACAAAAAATCAGTGTAGATCAACAAAATTTACCATACATTGGCATGCAAAATTTATAATCGGATTTAATAAATAATAATAATAAAAATCATAGTCATAATAATAATCATAGTAATAATAATTCACATTTCAATCATTATTATTAAATTATATAGAAATAATGTCAGAATAAAATAGGTAGTTACAAAAAACAATATACAAAAATAATCAATTAATGTTATACCATACCACCTATATAATACCACTAGTCACAATTATTACTACATTTCAAAAAATTCAGACATAGTATAAAAACATTTTTCCTTGAGCCAGAACCGCAGTTTGGTTACAAATATTTTATAAGTCAGCGCTCTTATATCTATTGGAATTTTGTTATAAATTTTTGCTGACATAATGAAACAATTTCTGTTACACAATGTTGAAAATTCTTATTCTAATTATTTACGTATCGTACTTTCGAAAGAAATGGTGACTGAACTACCACTCACTGAAGACTAAAAGCGCTTCTAAACTACGTTCCGAACTCGAAAAATTTAGGTCCGAAGTAGCAGTACATATTATAGTCGAGGAAACTAAATTACGTACCACCGGGTGGAACCTTTTCATAATCAACTTTGCTTTTATTTCTTTGGCAAATGTATGGGATGTCAACATATCATTAGTAGCACAAAGCTTCTACCCCGGCACGTACTATTCCGCTACTATGACTCGATATTCTATTCATCATCAATATCATCATCATCATATCAGTCATTGAATGTCCAATATTGGGGTGCGCATTTTTTCACATAACATTTTAAGTCCTATTATCGGAAGTCCGAAAATGTTTCTCATACCATTTTACATCATAACGATCACTCTTCATATTTTTTTTTAATACTAACGATCGAAACTCATAATCATCGGAATTCATAATATCAGTAATCATAGTTCATACTAATATTGGTTTTTATATATTTATATTTTCTTATACTAACGATTTAAACTCCTAATCATTCTAATTCATAACGCCAATATTCATAACTTTGTTAACCTACTAATATTTGTTTCCATATATTTCTTAATCATAAGTGTTATTTATCCGCATTATTGACGCGCAGGGACTTGGAAAATTTTCGATAGTGCGAAATGATGTATCTAAGGAAGGACTCCGTTAGGTACGACGACGAGTGAAGCGAGGAGAAATGTTAGGTAGAACTGTGACCTTACAGCGCGCGATCCGTGCGAGCGAAGCGAGCGTACCGCGGCAGCGGCCTGCGAAGCGCCAGTACCTACCTACCGAACATATTTTTTAACTAATACTAATAAATGTGATGTAATAAAGATCAAACTTCTTGTTTCAAACGGATGTTCGACATTCATACTAATATAATATAAATTAATTAACAATATAAGTAAATCTTATTTTGAATAGGTAGTTACCGTTATGAAAAACAATATTATGAGTTCAATAAATGTTTTCTTATTCATTAATAAGAAAACATTTATTGAACTCATAATATTGATTTTGCCATTGCATTATTAATAAAAAAATTATGATATTCGTCTGTTATGAAGGAAAATTTTCTGAAAAACAACATTATGAGCTGAGATGTGTTCTTAGTAATGACATTATGAGTAAAATAAATATGAACGCTGTCTGTTATGAGTTCTGATGTTAGTAATAAAAAATATGAACAAAAAAAGTATGAGGTAAAAAAATATGAAGAGTGATTATTATGAACACAAATGGATGGAAAAATAAAAGATAGGAATAAGGATTTTATGAGAGCCAATATGGACCCCCAATATTGTACCTACTCGTCCAGTATTGTATTCGGTTGGAAGCAGCCTGCATCCACACGGATAGAGGAGGTTCTGCTGGCTGTAGCAAAATCTAAAGTGTGTACACAATGAAATCTGGCCATGCATGATCTGGTGTTACTATGCAATGAATGCTAATTTTCAAGCAGCACTTTTTTTAAGTAATAGTGGTTATAAAACTACATCAAACTTATAACACCCCTCTTTTTCCTTTACCAATGCGTTTATAAGACGGCAAACATTATCCATAGCTTTCCTGTGAGTAGTCTAGGACATATAGCATTATAATATAAGATGCAATGCTCAAGAGCAATCTGCTGAAACTACATCAAACTTATAACGCCCCTCTTTTTCCTTTACCAATGCGTTTATAAGACGACAAACATTATCCATAGCTTTTCTGTGACTAGTCTAGGACATATAGCATTATAATATAAGATGCAATGCTCAAGAGCAATCTGCTTGTTGGGTAGTGCGCTATGAAACTACATCAAACTTATAACGCCCTCTTTTTCCTTTACCAATGCGTTTATAAGACGGCAAACATTATCCATAGCTTTCCTGTGAGTAGTCTAGGACATATAGCATTATAATATAAGATGCAATGCTCAAGAGCAATCTGCTTGTTGGGTAGTGCGCTATGAAACTACATCAAACTTATAACGCCCCTCTTTTTCTTTCACCAATGCGTTTATAAGACGACAAACATTATCCATAGCTTTTCTGTGACTAGTCTAGGACATATAGCATTATAATATAAGATGCAATGCTCAAGAGCAATCTGCTGAAACTACATCAAACTTATAACGCCCCTCTTTTTCCTTTACCAATGCGTTTATAAGACGGCAAACATTATCCATAGCTTTTCTGTGACTAGTCTAGGACATATAGCATTATAATATAAGATGCAATGCTCAAGAGCAATCTGCTTGTTGGGTAGTGCGCTATGAAACTACATCAAACTTATAACGCCCCTCTTTTTCCTTCACCAATGCGTTTATAAGACGACAAACATTATCCATAGCTTTTCTGTGACTAGTCTAGGACATATAGCATTATAATATAAGATGCAATGCTCAAGAGCAATCTGCTTGTTGGGTAGTGCGCTATGAAACTACATCAAACTTATAACGCCCCTCTTTTTGCGTCGGGGATTAAAAATCGCGCAATCAACGCGCGTCGACGGCGCGCTTAAAAAATATGGGGTATAAATCAGTGGTATGCGTAAAGTTCTTAATCCACACTGGGCCCGCGTGGGATACTTAGAACAGGCCTGTGCCGAGCAATGGGACGTATATGTAGAGAGCGGATCTGAAGTAGCGATTACAAGTTTAATATGGATATGACTCTAGTGCGATCGGTTAGATAGATAGATTTATTTATTAGATTATCATGTTGTTTATTGGTCTTACAGTTATCTTATTACTTACCGCAATGCAATTTTATTCTTGCAACAAATTATATGCTAAGAAAAATATTTTATTCTAATTAAAGGAGTTTTATGCAACTCAAACATAAAACATAATAGATCCTATTTATTACGCACCTTTTTGGTAAAAATAAATACTTACTTATATTAGTCTTATCCATATTAAACTTGTTTGTTTGTTTGTTTGTTTATTTATACTCTTTATTGTACAAAAAGGAAAAACAAAAAGGTTACATAAATAAAAGTTGTGTTAAGTACAAAGGCGGACTTATCCCTTCTTGTACTTGTAATCGCTACTTCAAATTCGCTCTCTACGTATATACACCGTGTTATTTTTGATATCCGTTAACTTCGGCAGACGACTCAGTTCATTGATATGAACTACCTGATAATTAACTTTTCCGCGAAATTGAAAAAAAAAATATTTTTTCTTGCATATAATAGCTTCACATTCATTGTTAATTATTAAATTGTGAAATAAACAAACTTGAGAAGTGACATTGACGTGACACATAAGAGAGGCATCAAAAAATCCACATTATTAACTTTTTTTTGCTAAATTTGTGTGAATTAAACGCGGATTAGATATGGTCTTTAAAAAAAAAAACACAAATTAAGGACCTTAACGCTGTTTTACTGCTAATAATTAATTATCTTAACTCTTGATTCTTTTTAAACAGTAAGAGTTAGACCACTAGTATCTTAGAGAGATTAACTTCATTTGACCTCTAGATTGTCCCCTTAAAGTTAACGGATATCAAAAATAACACTGTGTATAGGCTTGGATGATGATGATGAAATCTCTAAAATTAGTGTCATCAGCAATCTTGGGCACAGAACAGCATTTGCCATATTTCTAGATATACCTACATACACTCGTATCTGGCTAACTCCAACTACACTATAGTTTATGACTTGTAGTTTTACTTACTAACACATGTACGTGCAATGTACAACCAAATTTCAACCCAAAACAACGGAAAACTTTTGCTGTACGCATGCGCTCTGGTACCAACAAATGTCTCCACAGAAAGTTTGCAGTCGGGTTGTTTTGGCCGGCCCGGTCGCCTGTAGCCGCCGCTAACTTGACAAGTTGCGAGTTGACGAGTTGTTTCAAATTGACGAGTTGACCGATTTGTTTTGAAACCGTTGATGTTGACGGGGTTGCAGATTATGGACAATGCATTATTCGGCTAAATTGGTGGTTCTCGTTCTATGCTCGAGTTTGTATTGTTTATATTACAGAATTTTGTTTATTTTTGTTCGTGACTTGTGTTTTTGTGCTTTCTTTTTTTTAATGAAGAGTTCCTTGTACTTTTTCTCTATGTGCCGTTTTCAGTATTGCTTGCTATGTGGTGTTTCCATCCCAGCCTGTAATAAGTCCCACTGCTGGGCACAGGCCTCCACTCAGAATTAGAGGGCTTGGGTTGTAGTTCCCACGCGGGCCTAGTGCGGATTGGGAACTTCACACACACCATTGAATTACTTCGCAGTTTTGTGCAGGTTTCCTCACGATGTTTCCCTTCACCGTAAAGCTCGTGGTAAATTTCAAATGTAATTTCGCACATGAATTTCTAAAAACTCAGAGGTGCGAGCCGGGGCTTGAACCCATGATCCTCTGCTTGAAAGGCGATAAGTCAAACCACTAGGCCACCACGGCATTAATCCTATTAACCTGATGAGATATGATGAGATCACCCAATTTTTTTAAATTAAAAATGTATTCTTTGTGGAATGAACACTTTTTTAAAAACCCATTTATAAAGAGAGAACATTCTCGAACAAAGTGCGCTCAAAGCCGCAGAACAAAGTTTACTCGTAAATAACGCGAGACCGGTGATAAACAGCCGACCAATTTGTGATTGTTACCCAACTGCGGCAGAGTTAAGAGGGTCGTGTTACACTCTGTACAACATATAACTTCAAACTTCTGAGACACATTTCAAATATGAAATTTAGAGTTGGGTTAGACATTTTTTTTATTAAAGTATTAGTGGCAGTGAGCCTTGGTAGCTTAGTTGTTTAATGTATCGCCTCTCAAGCAGAGAGTCGTAGGTTAAGCCCGGGCTTGCATCTCTGAATTTATCTAACCTTATGCGTGAAATCATCATCATTCATCATCCCAGCCTATACATGTCCCACTGCTGGGCACAGGCCTCCTCTCAGAACAAGAGGGCTTGGGCCATAGTTCCCACGCGGGCACAGTGCGGATTGGGAACTTCACACACACCATTGAATTGCTTCGCAGGTTTGTACAGGTTTCCTCACGATGTTTTCCTTCACCGCAAAGCTCGTGATAAATTTCAAATGTAATTCCGCACATGAATTTCGAAAAACTCAGAGGTGCGAGCCGGGGTTTGAGCCCACGACCCTCAGCTTGAGAGGCGATAGGTCAAACCACTATGCCACCACGGCTTCTAATACGCGTATATGCGTATATGTAGTATGCGTGAAATAACATTTGAAATTTATCATGAGCTTTAATTAATAATTTATCACAACCTGGGAAGAAATTCAATGATGTTTGTGAAGTTCCTATTAGGCTTTTGTGTTTTGAGAACTACGGCACAAGCCCTCTTGATCTAAGAGGAGGCCTGTGCCCAGTAATGGGGCGTATATAGGCCGAGATGATGATTAAGTAGTGACATGTGTTTAAATTGTTATATAGTCCTTATTGACGAAGCCTAGTGCTGTTCGTTAATAAAACTTCTTCTTATCTTCTAATATATAAAATTCTCGTGTCAGTGTTTGTGACCAAACACCTCCGAAACGGCTTGACCGATTTTTATGTTTTTTTTTTGTATATTTACCGTAGGTCTGAGAATATGACGTAAACTATTTTTCATACTTCAACGCGGAGTCCAACTGCTACAAACACCACATGAATACTACTTCTTTATCAAAGCTAGGTTAATAAACGAGAAAATATCCGAAAAATAACCACGACGACAACAACAACGACCAAATTACTTAATATTGGCGACTTCTTTTTATAAATATGTAAGAAGGTATACAATTCATACTCGTAACAAATTTCAACTTAATCTATCCAGTGAATTTGAAGCTAATATTGTTATACTGTTATAGACAGAGAGACAAGCACACGAGTGTGGTCCTATAAGGGTTCCGATTTGTCAATCAGAATAAAAAAAAAAAATTGTTAAATAAAATTTCGGTTCTAATTATAATGCCAAGTTCTCAAGCCAAACAAAACAATAACTTATTAGATACAAATAAATATATGTTATTACATTACAACTCAGCACGTTTCAATTTGCCTGAAAGCCCGAGGACAGTTGTATAATACATTACGTCCTGAAAATACGTTATTCATGAACCGCAGACGCAGGAAATAATATTGCGCGATATGAAGACGAATACCTGAGTACTTGTATCAGCATCAGCTTGAGTGTTCAATTTGCATACTGGAATTATATTGATTGCTTGTTTGGACGAGCGAGGGCAACTAGTCCATTTGTTCTAATAAAGTTGAATGTGTCTAACTTAGACTATAGCCCCTAGCATTAAAAGTACTAGTATTACGAAAATTTTCTTCGTAAAAATCCTACTAATACTATGTGTGAAGCAAGACGGGCGTAATTTTTTGAGTTTTGAGTTGCGTAATTTTGTTTTCATACAAAAGTCTTAGGGCAGAAGTATCGGTTTAGGCCACCTTAACCCGTTTTTGGCCAGTTGACATTTAAAGCCATATATAAAAAGTTTTAGTATTAAAATAACATGTTTAGTGAGCTTTCAAAAGTTTATACTGAAACGAATAAAGTGTGTAATGATTTATTACTATAAATTTACTTCAAACGTATATTTAAACAATAAATGGCCATACACGGTACAGTGGCCACAAACGGTACTTCTGCACTATTTGTTAAGAGTCATTTTGAGTCGCTGTGTGGCACAAACGGAACTTTTGTATAAAACTAAACGCAGCAGAAATTACGCGACTCACAGCTCAAAAAATTACGCTCGTCTGGCTTCACTTAAATGTGAATGATTGCCTTGCAGAAACAGGACTTGTAAACATTCTGCCATTTTATACTATTTCTATTGGCTTTTATCATTTATATTATACTATCACGATACTAACGCCATCTAGCGATATTTTTGCCTGTCGGAAAACTTTTATTCGTCCAAAAAGTACCTAACAGATACACGCATGTACTCACAAACTTTCGTATTCTTAATATAGGTATAATTTTCAAAATATTCATTATAAAAGTTGAACTGTTGAAGTCTACATGTAAGAAATACCTAGTTTCTTTTGCTTTAGACATGGTAAGTAAGATTGGTCTTTTAAATAGCGACACATGACAAACCAGATACATTATGTTTATTATTATTTATAGAATGTATCTATTTTAAAATAGATACTTAGGTACATTATAATTATTTAAAATATAAAATGAAAATAATTAAAAATACCACAAACACTTCACTCCAATTGATCTAGTCCCAGAGTAGGTAAACCTGTGTTATTGGTACGAGGCAGCGGATATACATACATCCGACAACGGATAGATACTCAAATACATATTAAACACTTAACACTCGAGAACAGACATTCGTATTTTTATACGAATATCTACTCTAACCGGGAATCAAACCCCCGGGCTCGCTCTCAGAATGGCTACTACGAAACTCGAAAAACGAAGTTCGTATCGCATCGTCCCTTTCACTCGCGTATTAAATGACATAAGCGTTAGCGGGACGGCAACATACGAACTTCGAGTTTTGCGCTTCGTAGTATTAATAGTGTATAGGGCCAGATTCCCTATTCACAAGACTAGTCGCGTCAGCGTCACGGACTTCCCACGAGTGCGCAGCGAATTCGTTGCACGACCGCGGCGAAGTCGCTGCACGCTCGCGGCGAAGTCGCTGCTCGCTCGCCTCGCTTTCAACTCGTCCGCAAATCGTCAGCCTTATCACGCTCTTAAGAACCTACATAAAAAAACTAAAACAAATTATTTAAAGGATTACCCTTAGGCAAGGTTCTAAAGATGCTGGCAGCGTTCATCTCTGAATAGCTAATTTCTATGGTTCAGTTTCTTAGGTACTTTAGACAGGTGTCTAGTTGTTAAAATAAGTTACTGGTCCCTTTATAGGCCCTCATCATCATCATCCCAGCCTATATATGTCCCACTGCAAGGCACAGGCCTCCTTTCAGAATGAGAGGGCTTGGGCACTAGTTCCCACGCGGGCCCAGTGCGGATTGGGAACTTCACACACACCGTTGAATTACTTCGCAGGTTTGTGCAGGTTTCCTCACGATGTTTTTCCTTCACCGTAAAGCTCGCGGTAAATTTCAAATGTAATTCCGCACATGAATTTCGAAAAACTCAGAGGTGCGAGCCGGGGTTTGAACCCACAATCCTCTGCTTGAGAGGCCATAGGTCAAACCACTCGGCCACCACGGCTAAATAACACGGCTTTATAGGCCCTACAATTAGGCAATCAGACCTTTATGAAATTCAAGGTCGCTGTAGCTACCTTTTCGTAGAAATTGACTTTCTAATGTAATTTTCTTAGTCCTTCTTTACTCTCAGATTTGCTGGAATAAGCAACTCAAAATGTGTTTAGTAGTCTGGCAGAAAATAACTGTTTAATATTTATACTAAATATATGCTAAATATATATAATTGTATAAATTATTTTTCGTTTATACATATGTATGTAAATATCTTATTTCCAAGATAACTATATGATTACGAGCGGTATACTAAGTAGGTATTTAGCTTTTTATCTTTACTAATATTATAAATGCGTTAAATGAAACTTGGTATGAAGATAGAACAGTTTAAAGCCTTGAGAAGGACATAATATAGTTTTATCTCAGAAAATTGCAGTTTCTGCGGGATAGCGATAAATGTTTTTTTTTGCAGACGGAGTCGCAAGCAAAATCTAGCAAGTAAAGAGAGTAACTCTGTCTAGGCATCTATTACCTCTTCATGCTTTAACCGCTGAACTGATTTAGATGAAATTTAAAATATACTAGCCGTTACCTGTGACTCCGTCCGCATAGAATTCGTTTATCGTTATCCCGTGGGAACTATGCAATATTCCGGGATAAAACTATCCTATGATCTTCTGCGGGGCTCAAACTATCTGTTTACCGAATTTCATTTATATCGGTTCAATGGTTTAGACGTGATGAAGGACAAACAAACAGACTTACAAACTTTCGCATTTATAATATTAGTAGGATATTTTAAGGAAGTCTCCACCTTGCTTCCATGCAGGTTTTTGTGCAAGGTCCGCTTGGATTGCTACCACCATCTTGCTGCTAATCCTGGCTTGAAGCAGCAGTGCTTGCACTGTTGTGTTTCGGCGTGGAGAGTAAGACAGCCGGTGAAATTACTGGCACTTGAGGTATGCCATCTTAGGCCTCTAGGTTGGCAACGCATCTGAAATACCCCTGGTGTTGCAGGTGTATATGGGCGGTGGTGATCTCTTACCATAACGTGACTCACTTGCTCGTTTTCCATCCTGTTAAATAAAAGTAAATAAATAAATTCAACAAATTGTCCGTAGAATGCGTAGCAGTAAACATAAAGCGGATAGACGTACCCGCCCTAGTGGAGATGGGCACCGCCTCGATAATCCTGGATTGTGAGTACGACACGCAATCACTGCTGCCAGGACTCGTGATGAAGTGGTTCTTCAACGGAGCCTCAGGGCTGGTGTACCAGTGGATACCTCCCAGGAGACCGCAGGTCATTGGTCTGCTGAAAGGAAAAGTCGACCTGTCGTTTAGGATTTCCGGTGAGTCCTGGATATTAAGAAGGGTTCCGAAACTGGATAATTGATGGTTCAGGAAAGGTTAGTAAAGTTAATTCCTCGCGTAATAAATTTAAACAACGACCAATAGAACAGAGAAATAATCCATCATTTACCCGTTTTAAGTATAGTTTTGATTGAGTTAAGTTTAATACGTCGTGCTTTGAAGCTATTATTATTATTATTTAGAAGCCTGTAGAGGTGTCCCACTGCTGGGCAAAGGCCTCCCCCCATGTCCTCCACTATACCCGTTCTTGAGCGATCTATGACCAGTTGCGAAGAAAGGCGTCCAGATCATCCCGCCATCGACGCCTGGGTCTGCCACGCTGCCGAAGTCCGTTTTGTGGTATCCAGTCTGTGGCTATTTTAGCCCACTTATTGGGTTCCATACGGCTGACGTGGCCTGCCCAGTCCCATTTCAGCCTGGCAGTCTTGACATCCACATCAGCAATGCGTGTTTTGGAGCGCAATATAGTGTTCCGGATCCGGTCAACCCGTTTCACTCCCAACATACTGCGCTCCATTGCTCTCTGGCAAACCTTCAATTTGGTCTTCTGTAACTCAGTAAGTGATGTTTGAGCACCGTAAGTTAGGACAGGCACCATGACGACCATGATGGAGACCATGTCGACGAGCCTTCGCTTTAGGGCTAGCGGAAGATCGCCCTTCATGTGTTCTTTCATGGACCAATAGCTCTTCCAGGCGTTTTGGATCCGTCTTTCGACTTCCTTGTCTTGTCTGTGGCTGAAAGAGACTGATTGGCCTAAATAGGGTTACTCGTCGACATATTGTAACAACTGCCCGTCTACCTTACGTTTCGTGCTGTTGTTTTGAAGCTACTAAATATAAATTTATTCGATCAAAACGAAGAAAATTTGAATGCAACAGCGTGACTGCGCCAATCATGGACATGTCCTCCTTGTTTTGAATTCGGTTAAAAAAATCTTCGCTCAAGCTGAAACGGAGGCTCTTTGCGCTCACTCGATCAATTATTAATTAATTGTTAATTAGTTTAGTTACACGTTTATTTCTTTTCTCGTTCGGTTCGGAACCCTTCGCAATCAGTTTATTTAAGTGTTAAGTTCTCTTAAAGGAATGTAGTTTCATTTGTTACAAGACGAACCGCTGCAGGCGTACAGGGCAATCAAAATATTAAAACCATCGACACATTTAAGCGGCAACTACACATGTGTCGTATCAACATTTGAGAAAGAAGACAGAAAGACTCGATCCATGTTAGTGTATAGTAAGTATTATTATCCCAATTAATATCTATGCCCATATTTGAAGTAAGCAGCCAAAAGGAGCGATTGCAATACTCAACCTATGTTACAGTATGTATAAAGTGAGCACCCCCTTATTATTCTAGTATGGAAATTTTATGATGGCCATTCTTTCTCGATGATAATGGGTACTACAAGTTTTTACTGTTTATCGATATCCCGTGAAGCTAATGTCATAGTTACTACAAAGGATGCGAGCTTTTTATGCGAAACACATAACGTGAACCTTTTCATTCTGACTTGGTGGCTGAATGTCTATTGATATACTCTAACATCTACGTAGGTACATAATTATAGTTTATTTTAGGGTGAAGCGTAATTTTGAAGTTGTGAGTCGTGTGTTATCGGTCGCGTAATTTTGGTTTCATACAAAAGTACTATTTGTGAACAATCCATTTTGAGACGCCGTGTGGCACGTTAACTGGACCTTTGTACAGTGTGTGGCCCAGAACCAGCGATAATATTAAAAACAGAGGCTACAAATATCAAACATTTTGCTTTTCATTGCTTCTTCGACTAATATAAAAATAAACGAATCATTTTTTAAAAGTCGCTGAACTAATGTTGTTCAGTTTGACGAGTACGATCTATGTTTTATGCCACACCCGGTATAAACCCGAATGCAGCAGAAATTACGCGACCTAACTCACAACTCAAAAAATTACGCTCATCTGGCTTCACCCTTCCAGTTCATCATCATCATCCCAGCCTATATTCGTCCCACTGCTGGGCACAGGCCTCCTCTCAGAACAAGAGGGCTTGGGCCATAGTTCCCACGCGGGCCCAGTGCGGATTGGGAACTTCCACCCCTCCAACCCTTCCAGTTACTTTCCGTAAATTATTCAGGCATTGTTCTAAATATTCTGATGAAGGATGTACCTACTAACGTTTTTTTTCAGGTCCCGGAAAAAACTTCCACTTTGTCCAAGAAAAAAAGTACGTGTTCTTAGTAACGCTAACTTGCGTAGCTGAAGAGTTGTACCCTAAGCCCACAATGACCATTCTGTCCAAGGGGTAAGTTCTCAAAACATCACCACTACATTACACTACATTAGTAAGTGCAAACAGATACAGTCGAGCAAACTGATTCATGCGCCAGGGTGGAACCTTTTCATTATCAATTTCACTATGATTTCCCTGACAAAAGTAGTATATCAACATGACATTAGTAGCACAAAAGTTCCAACCGTGGTACATGATTCAGTTTGTTTGACTCTGTACAGCGGCAGTAGCTGTGGTGATGTAGTGAATAAAGTTTTTACACAGGCCGAGTAAAAATCAATCATAAATACTTTGACATGGAAAAACTTTTCTCACTTTAACTATAGTTTAGTTCAACTCAGACTTTTCAATCGAATATTAGTAGGTAATTATTTTAATTTTTCCTTTTGTCAACTGCTTGTCTTTCGATAACATCTATAGTTTGTACTCATACAAAAAATACTCGACACGCTCACATATCTATATAGTTATTAATATAAAATAGTTATTAACATATTTATGAGCAAAAACCATTTCATTACAATATTTTGTTGTTCCTTTCACACTAAGAGTATAAACACTTATTTTGTGCGGGTATTATAATGTTTAAACCATGAGAAATATAAGTAAACAGATCCTTCCGAATATGGCTCATCTATTTTTCTTTTTCACAGTTCAAAGCCTTCGATTTAATACAATATTACTCCTTACTTGGGCTTATCTGCTGAAATTTTCTTCAAAGTAAAACTTATTTTTCTTAGCTTCGTATCCAATCTACATCTTATAGTATCTCAATTCAATCTTAAATACATCAGACATCACACACATACATTTATGTCAATTCTGTACGCACAGGCCACCATACGGAATTTCGAATCGGAAATAACTTCGGACGGAAAACTACTTTTTGTATGTGGTAGGTTCATAGATTTGTATGGAATTACTGCGTTCGGAATTCCGAATGTATGTGGCGGCCCTATTGGCTATGTGCGAAGCGGGTGGTGCAAAAATGAATGAATGAATTCTTTGACAAAGGATATTCATAGTCTCAGAAATATTGTCTAATTTTTTTTTGTCTAAATCGAGGTAATAATTTTCTTTAAGTAAGATAATAGTTTTAACCCAAGACAATATTTTTCATCCAATACAATATGGCGTCCGGCTATACATTATTTTTAAAAGTCGCTGAAGTGTTGTTCAGTTTGACGAGTACGATCTGTGTTTTAATTATTTGCCCGTGTTACAGGCCACACCCGGTATACGGAATATTATTTATTGTCTTGACCAAGGGTATTTGTATTAATCTAAGACATCCTTTTTTCCATGTGGGGGTACAGATAAACAACGATCGCAGCGCACAACATGGCAAAATTTTTAAGTAAATTCGGATGACTGGCTGTCAAAATTTAAGTATTTCAGTTCAAATAAAAGCAAAGAAATGGGTCATGACGTCATGACTGTTGTGGCGTCGTTCGCTGCAAAAATAACGGCAATTATAATATACGCAGTCACATTTTACACCAGTGAGGACACGAACATCATTATTCTGTAATAGTACATTGTGTCTTAAGGGCGGTAAATAAGGAATTACGAACGAGAGTCTATTAGAAGCCTGAAGTCGAAGACATATTGTTCCCTCGTGAACTGTGCATTTTTCCGGGATAAAAAGTAGCCTATGTCACTCTCAGGCCCATAAACTATCTCTGTGCCAAAAATCACATCGATCCGTCGCTCCGTTTCAGCGTAAAAGACGTGCAAACATACACACTTTCGCATTTATAATATTTCTTACTCATCCCTAAGACTGTCAAGCTACCAAATTGCACCTCCGATAGCGGGGTCCACTGTTATGACAAACAATTTTCGACCAGTCGATATCTACTCGTATGAAAGATTAACGAATACTTAAACTCAGAAATAAGGCAGATAAATATAAGAAATATCTCAGAAATATAACTTAAAAATAAAAGGGAATTTGAACGACAGATTTGCAAAGCTCATTATACATTGCTGTTTTCATAGGAACCCCTTAAAACAGTTAGAAACTAAAACAGAAATGGACTCTTGGGGGCTGTACTCGATGACGTGTAGCGCCGTGGTGCACGACGATGACGTCGCGAGGCCCTGGGAGGAGTTCGTGTGCCTCCTGACGCTGCCGCCGGCCAACTATACGGATAACCGGACTACGGCGTATTATCCGGGTGAGTGTAAGGGTCTTATCGCACTTGCGAGTAGCGAGCCTATTTTGTATAAAGGCGATCACGCAAAGAGTTCGCAAGTGTGATAAAGCTAACAGCTTCGCAGCCTCAACAGGGAATAAGATTGAAAAAAGTGATTGATAATTCGGTTGCCAGGCCGCAGAATATCGCGTAGAAATGTTAGTATGGATTCATCCACATTCACGTCATTAGGCTCACGATACCGATTAAACTTCGATTCAATTTTCTTCAAGCATGAAGGCTTAGTAGCTAGCTTGTCTGTCATTACCGGTGCAACTGTCGACTCACAAAAAAAAACACAAAACTATAGGAAATATCAAGTATAGAGTGCAGTTGCGCGAGTCACAGACGGTTCTGACAGAATATCAGCGCTGCAGGCGTTTAACTTTTGCGAGGACACACAAAATCATATATTTAATTTTGTATTCTTTTTTTTTTTTTTTTTTTATTTGTGTTTGCTGTTGTTGTTTTTTAGTTTGGTTGTATTCGTGTGTCTTTGTGAATGTGAATAAATGTCTTCTATTCTATTCTATTCTATTCTATTCAGTTTCTAGCAAGAGCTAAAGAGACGACGGACTATCGAAAAAATAATAACCTGCACCTCTTTAAAAAAAAGTTAGCTAATCACCGGATCCTCATTGGGTTTATTGTTACAGGTTTAATGCCAACAGCATACAGTGCTGCCATTGAAGTGGCCAAACCACAAGAAAGACACACCAATAGTAAGTAAAATAATTTTATAAGCATAATAAAGTCGGTAAAACACACGAAATAGAAGAGAGAGATTGGAAGGGTCCTTAATACTCGATTTGTATTACGATATAGGATAGCATGCTTGACAAGGGCTGAGATTTTTATTGCTCCAACTTGAAATTTATTGTAATATTCCATAGCACTAAAACCAATAACTTACTGTTTGTGTTTGTGTAAAAATACACGCCGTGTAGTCTATTTTCAGCAACGTTATTATTCAGCTTCAATGCATACTCATTCATATTTTAACACAGTACCATCCCGTCTACAAAGATAACTTTATACATTTGAGAGACACCCAAAACTTTAGCTGTAAAGTTCTTCAGTGTGCATAAATTTAAAGTAGAGGTGTAAAATCACAGAATTATTAAAAAGAGGAATCAAAATGTCACGCGAGTTTTCCGCGAGATATCTGGCTAAAAAGCCACATATTTATGTAAAATGAAAGTAGATACTCGACTCCAACTTTTTTCTGTTTTTGGTAATCAGTATCTTTATCTTGTTAGCAACCACTAATGGCAATGTCTCCTGCATTGTATACGGGGTGGGCCCTGTAACAGGAGCAAAAAATTAAAACACAGGTTCTGCTACTCAAATGGAACTAAAGAGATGGTCCTTTAGACCTTTTATGATGATTTGGTCGTTTTGACAAAGTAGTCGTTATGATCCCATCCCCTTTAGTTCTGCAACTTTCAGAAATTAAGTAATTTCATCGTTATAATTATTCTAAACAAATAAAATGGTATTTTCTATGTACCTACGCCATCCAATATAGCCTAAATGACATCGTCTATCACGTTACAAAATGACAGATTTCGCAATACATGCCTGTCCAATTAAACTTTAAGCTGTAATAAAAATCACAATACAAATTATTTTCAAAAGTTGTAGAACTAAATTAGCTCAAGATGAAGAGTGGAAGCTGTGGTTTAATTTTTAGCTCCTATTACAGGGCGCACCTTGTATAGGTTGATTCCTAAAGTAGTGAACAGAAACATTTTTTCTTACTCTATTTATTGCGAAATTTGTTCCGATTAATTAATTATTGACGGGCTGACGTCACGTGGCTTTACCTGGCTATATCTTCATATTTTCTTTTTTTATTGACAAAGGAAAAAATACTTGTCGAACATATTCTGATGAGCTACCTGACACACTGCGAGTAATTAAATATATAGAGGTCGCGCTGTCATCGTTCATCCAGTATTACCTCTCATATTTCGTTTTCTAGAATTTCTTTACCGTACAACGGCAGAACACTGGCAAAATTATCCTCCAATGGACGGAGCCATATATAAAAAAAAGGAAAAACAGATATATGACTATTTCACAAAAAGTTGTACATTTTTCAATTTTTCAGTTGTTCACGTATTTAAGAAAAATCCTGACGCTACTTCACCACAAAAAATAAGTAATATTCTTTTTAAATATAATATAAAAAACCTTGTGGTAAAAGTGATAAAAAGCAGATAATCTTTGTTGTTGGATCCAATAGAAAGTTTCGATGTAGTTACAAAATTTCAATTTTTTCCTCACAAGATTTCGTGACGTTTTCTTGACGTCAAGATAATTTGGATGTTTGGTGTAGTTTGTTTTATGATCTCGTCCTTAGGTTAATAATTTCTTGACAAAACTGATTTCTTGTCAAATTCATGACGGGGCAACTTTTTGAGATATAGGTACTCAAATAGAAGGACACTTGCCTATTTCGCAAGTCGCAACTAAGGCAAAGCCGCGATGAACGAACTGGCTAGTTTGTGTTTAGAGTAATGGTACTTTAGGCTAGGAATAGACAGAATATTTTCATAGTAAATTCGACTCAATGCTCTCTCTACTGCATACTATATTATGATAATGTATGTAATACGAACTAGACTAGTCATAAGTGAATTTAAAATGAGTAGACGAACCAGTGTATGTACAAGAAGCCCCACTATTTACACTAAGTAAGTACCTACTTAGTCAGTTTATATTTCACTAAGAAAGTTTAAATTTCTGTTTTCAGAATCGAAAGCTTTGAAAGAAGATCTCAAGTTGATTTTTACTACATTAGTCTTTACAAGCAGACAACTGAAAATGTTTAATCTCGTTTAAAAAATGTAGTTTTATAAAAATAGTCTGCTATTTAATTAAATTGATGAACTGAATGTATTACGTCTGACTATAAAATTAAGTAATTTAAATTGCATTTCTTTTAGTTAAATATTACTGTACAAATGTTGATGTTTTATTTCGAATAAATTTGAGGAGACGAAACCATAAACAACGTTGATTTCATCGTTTCTTTTTCGCTTGTAATAGTTTCAAAGAAAAAAAAGGTAGTGAAGAAGCGTAAATTAGCGAATTAATATTATTTTAGCCAATCAAGTAAAGTATTCAATGTTCGAGAAACCTGAAGCTCGTTATCATATTTCAGAAATGAGTAAATCTCGTTCGTAATCAACCGCCTCGAAAAATAAGTGTTGCCCGAGGACGTTCTTGGAATAAATTGGTACAATCAATGTTTTTTTCATAATTGAGATGCTTTTGTGTCTTGCATAATCTTATTTGATAGTTTAAACTTTTTTAATACAGAGATACCAACATAGGTAAGTACTCATTATTTCAATGGACAAAGAACGCAGAAAAAAATATAATTATAAATTAAAGTTCAATTAAAATTATACACCAATAAGATACATTACTTGACGATGTTTGCAAGCATTAACCAATAATAATATGCTATAAATGTAGACAGTAAATAAAACTATATTTGCTTAACCGATTTTGGGAATATTTCTATGGGAGTAGTCTGGTACTTAAATAGGTAGAAGAAAGTTAGTACCAAAATCGGTCGACAGTCGATATTGAGTCTAGTTTGATCAAAGTTCTGGCGACTAGTCTTTCTATATTGGTAAACATTATGGGAGGATAGTGATTCTATGTAATATTCACCCATCTTCTTTATCTTGTCGTTGGAAGGATCCTCTGAAATTGGCAGCTTATGGCACGGGCAATGTTTTCTGAGATTTATAAATAAAATGTATTTTGACGCTCGAAGAAAAAAGCTGTATGTGAATAGAAAAAGATAGAATTAGCTATACTTACGACACTGAGGGGCTGTTTCACCATCCATTGATTAGTGTTAACGACGGTTAAATGTGATGCCGTCTCCGTCTATTCGAACAAAACAAATAGAGACGGCATCACATTTAACCGTCAGTTCACACTAGTCAATGGATGGTGAAACAGCCCCTTAATGACCACGCAAGCTTCAAGAAAGGTTCTAAAGACGTTACATAACAAATATCAATAGGCCCCAAGATCTCTAATTTTCAATGGAGCACACCAGGGTGTCATCTAATGGAAATTATCACGTCGATGACTATTACATTTACCTCAATGCCTATCATAACGAGTAGTATATTGAAAACCCTATGCAAAAACACAGTTTGAAATAGTAGTTTATGTGACTGTTATATAATGAGAAGCACGGGTATATAAAACGAGCCGACATGCAAGTTTTGTAATGCGTAGTTGTGTAAAAACTTTTAGTTGCACATCACGCAACAGTAGTTTTTTTTTTATTTCCAATAAAACGTCATCTCGCATGATTGATAAAAGAATTTTATTGAGGTCCGATTAATTAATTTCGTCAAAATTGGTTCAGTGGTTTCAAAAGCGAATAGGCAGGCAGACAGACAGACAGATAGATAGACAGACAGAGTTACCCAAGCATAATATTTGCTCATAGCATCATCCCTATCACAAAATGTAATGAGTTGATTCAAAAAGCATCTCTGAACAACACGACTTGGTTAATTGTTTGAAAGCGTGTATGTATAGGTATATCCCCTCGTAGGATTATTAGGGTTGGCAACCATTTGGATTTATCGATAAATTCAATAATACGGTTAGCTTAGCTATGTTGACCAGACAACAGTAAATAAGAAAGTTGCTCAATATCTTCAAAATAAATATCCCAAAAATTACGCCCATGCGAAACCGGAGAGCAACGCTAATAATATATCAAATTTATAAACCTGCGGTGTAAAAAAACCTTATCGATGGTGAGCATCGCATTTAAATCTGTATACAGGCTGCGGCCTCTTCAAATGGTATAAAAAAGTTAGGTAGGTTAGGTACTTCATCATCCCAGCCTATATACGTCCCACTGCAGAGCTTGAGCAGTAGTTCCCACGCGGGCCCAGTGCGGATTGGGAACTTCGCACACACCATTGAATTACTTTCCTCACGACGTTTTCCTTCACCGTAAAGCTCGTGGTAAATTTCAAATGTAATTCCGCACATGAACTTCGAAAAACTCAGAGGTGCGAGCCGGGGTTTGAACCCACGATCCTCTGTTTGAGAGGCCATAGGTCAAACCACTCGACCACCACGGCGTGGGTTAGTTAGGTACTTAATTTATATTATAATATAAAGAAGATTAGTATAATTTTTCACCGCTTTTGGATAATTAGTTTCGATTTCAAGATATGTGATCTTATCCTATGTGAACTTACCTAATTTCTACAACCGGTTCTCTGTAGGCAATCGTTTCAGAGGTTGCATTAGAGGCAACCCCTAATCGTGACCCGCAATCCCGGGTAATAAGGGCCGAGTTAGTCAGTATCTCCGCGATAAGTTCCTAATTGCACTTCACTTTGCGGAAATGGGGTAAAGCGGGCAACAGCGGGCAACATCGGGCAACATCGGGCAACATCGGGCAAACACGTAGCTGCGTACGTGTCCTGGAGGAGAGTGCGACATGCAGGTTGGAAAGCCGGCAAGCTGGGAATGGTATTTCTTTGAGATAAATAAGATCGTTGACGATTCGAATACCTATATAGTAATAACCTAACAAAGTTGGAAAACCCCCGACTTCGTCGCTTCAAAGTTCAATATCTCAAAAACGGTTAAACCGATTTTGATAAAACATATCTAAGAACCATTGCTAGAAAACCTGCTTCCAAATAAAAAAAACCTCATTCAAATCTGTTCACCCACTTAAGAGCTACGGTGCCACAGACACAGACACATAGCGGTCAAACTTATAACACCCATCTTTTTGTGTCGGGGGTTCAAAATAGCATCTTCAGGACCTTGCCTAAAGCGAGTTTAGAGTTGCAAGAAAAATCGTGCAAGTTGCATCACATTGCGAGGCCGTAAAGCCAACGAGTTTGTTGCGGTCAATCGAGCACCGCAATGTAATGCAACTTGCGCTATTTTTCGGAGCGGATTCATTAATTGAAATTAGAAATAATTGCAAGCTTGTATATTATGTACTTACTATTTTCATGTGCGTTTCCATTTTTTGTTTATTTGTGTGTTTTGTTGTATTTGTTTGTCTTCTGTATTAGTGAATACATGTCTTCTTTCTTTCTAATAGTTATTATTAACTTAGTTTAACGTTCAACGATCCGCTGCATGAAAGTACTTACACCGGACCTCTAGGAAGGTTCCACGCGACGGTTTTTTACGCGCTGACGACGCGCGTTTTTGATGCGCGTGCCCTCTGCGCGTCTTTATCGCGTTTTGGCAGATTATACGTTTTTTTCTAGCAAATGAAGCGCGCGTTTGTATCGATACAAACGCATTTGAAACGAACTTCGAACGCGCGTTTGTATCGATACAAACGCATTTGAAACGAACTTCGAACGTGCGTTTGTATACAAACCACCACGAGCACCACGCTTTAGCGAGTGTAATAATAGATGCTTTAGTAAAACAGTAAACTCGTATCTACCTATAATAAGTACTACATAAAATGGCTGCCAAAAATAAATCGATGTATATTTGCGTCGACAAAGTGCCACTAGTTTGAACAAGTTAATGCCTGTTTTATTTATCAGTGTGTAGCAGCGGAGTGGCATGATCCCTGAGGAAATGAGGTTTTACAAAAGTCTCGCGGTGCTTCCCGGAAACACTGATTACTTTAGGGGAATCGGAAGTGTCCGCGCCAAAAGTTTCACTAACAAACTGTTTAAGTGGAAGCGTATACTGGCTTTCAAAAGCTTTGAGCAAATGTATGGGGTGTACATAAATTTTCAACTATATAAGTACGGTCGAGTTCTTATACTTCTGAGCAAAGATTCAATCAAAAATGTCTGAACAGGCTTGTACGCTTTCAACAATCGAGTCGTGTTGGTCTAATTTTTGCTCAAAAGAATAAAAACTCGATTA